>NC_133623.1:2904568-3034568 GCF_048593235.1 Sminthopsis crassicaudata | reverse complement strand
CCCCTTTTGCCTCCAGCCCTTTGCCCCCTCATCTTATGGGTGCTTTTTCAACCCCCTTCCCTTCTAGCCCTCTGCCTCCCCTTCCCCTTCCCTTTCCCCCTCCTCCCACCTCAGCCTCCCATCCTCAGAAACTCACCCAAACTCTTCAGAGAATACGGTTTTGGTGTATTTGTCCCCAGAGTACAGGACAACATCCACGATCTGGTCAACTGCACAGCACAGTCAGAGCCGGGGATAGAACATATCCGTGAAAGCGATGCTCCCACCCCCAAGACCCGGCCCCCCGCCCAAGGTCACCCGTAAACAGGAGTTGTGGGCAGAGCTCACCTGCCACCTTAATTTTCTTGATGAGCTTGCTGGTGCCATTGTTGATGTCGACATGGATGGAGATGGGTTCCCCGTGGTAGTGAACCTGCAGCGGGGCAGGGGTGCGGTCCATCACCAGGAAGGTGGAGTTGCCTTTCTTTTGGCAACGAGCCTCACCCCAAATCCCACATCCCTGCTCCAGGCGCCCTTTGGGGGGAAGGCGGAGAAGAAGGCCACAGACCTCCTTGTCCATCCAAGCTTCTAGCTTCAGAGGGTGGTCAGACAGAAGGAAGTGCCGGCTGGTCTCAGCCCGGGGCATGGGGCCTAGGTCCAGGGGGGCAAACTGCACCTTCCGAATGATTAGACGCACAGAGTTCCTGGGGGAGAGCAATTTCTACTAGTGAGAGATTTCCTCCTACCCCCTAGCAACCTGTTCTTTTTCCTTCTCTAGGAACAAGATTACTCTGACACTTTTATTCTCTCCAAACATACCCCCAGTCTAAATCTCCAGAAGGAAGGACAGTTCACAAAGAAGGACCGGGTCTGTGGTGCCAGAGGAGGCCAAGGGCCAGAGTAGCTACACTTATTTCGTGGGTGTGTACTGGGGACTCCCCCTGGGGAGGGGGAGGGAAATGAGCAGGTGAACTGTCCTTTGCTACCTGTGCAGCCTTGGACAAACACCTTCTCTCTCTGGGCCTGAGTTTAAAAGGCAGGGGATTGACCTAGAAGACCCTTTGAGGTCAAGACCTTTTGACCTCAAAAGGTCCTACCAGCTCCCAAGTCTAGCACTAGGGTCCTCTGAGCCAGTACCTCTTGGAGATTTTCTCCTCTAAATTCTCAGCATAGAAACTCTTCACTTCGTAGTCCACTCCACAGGCCTGCAGGGGGTGAGGAAGGAGAAGAAACCTTCTGTCCCCGGTGTGAGCCGGTGTGAGGCTCTCCCCTCCTTTCATGGGCCGCAGGTTTCCTTGGGTTGATCCCCTCTAGTTTCCTGCAGGTCTTCTCCTACTGGTCATCCCACCGGGCCTATTCCCCCAGGAAAGTAAGGTCTTACCTTATCAGCGTCCTCCGGCGCAGGCTGCAGGGTCACTGAACAGGGCAGGTTGGTGGGCAGCTGTCAGAGGGAGGGGGATGTCGGAAGCAGACAGGAAGAACAGGGCCTTTCCTCTACTTCCCAGTCTGCTGTCTGTCCCCCCTTCCTCAGCCTAGCCTGCCCTCCCTCTGCCAGCTTCTCTATTAGCTCTCAGTGCCCTCTTCGGGGGAGAGCCTGGTTCGGGCCCCCAGGGCTTAAGACTCACCTGGAAGGTGAAGGGATAGGCATTGTCACCGAGCTTGCGCAGCAGGCATTCTTGAAGGTTTGTGAGGGGTACTGGGGCCTGGGAGGGCTCTTTGGGGAACACTTGCAGGGCCTGCATATGGAGGTCTTTCCGGAAGGTCAGACCGATCACATCCAGATCATCCCGGCCATAACGGAAGGCACAAGTCAGCACCACAAACACTGGGGGAAAATGAAGAGGAGCTGTCATGGATAACTGGGCTGGGCTGTGAGGTGGGCAGGAAAGACAGCAAGCCCATCTTGAACAGGACCCCCAGGGCCTGGCCCAGACTAAGCCTGTGCACAGGTATGTGAGTAACTCGAAAACCCCAAGGATTCCATCCTAAGGCAGCATGGCATTTTATTTCTTCTTTTTCTTTTCTTTTTTTTTTTTTTTTTTCTTTTTTTTTTTTTTTTTTTGAGGCTGGGGTTAAGTGACTTGCCCAGGGTCACACAGCTAGGAAGAGTTAAGTGTCTGAGGTCATATTTGAACTCGGCTCCTCCTGAATTCAAGGCTGGTGCTCTATCCACTGCGCCACCTAGCTGCCCCTGTGGCATGGCATTTTAAATCATCTTTCAACTCATGGATTACTTTCCAAATCAAATCCAGTTAGCTTTTAGAAGAGTTAATATAGAAACTAAAAAGCAACCTCCTCCCCCGAAAACCTTCCAATTGCAGCAGTGGATTTGGAGGCAGAGCTAAATTGGCTGCTCGCTTGTGGGACCGCCACCATGTCCCCTAATATCTCTGAGCTTCCGGTAACTCTCTAGGTCTGGGCTGGTGGAGGCAGTTTCCAAACCCACCAAATCCCAGGTCCTCGGTGTGCCAGAGCAATATAGATTCGGTGTTACAGTGATCTGGTTAGCCCTCATCCTTCAACTAGTCTGGAAGCTCCTTGAAGACAGGGACTCAGGAAGTTTGCTCTAGTTCCAGCACCTAGGCCAGCGCCCGGCCTAGGTCAGTATGGAATACATGCTTAGCAAATGACCCAAAGAGTCTAAGAATAGGTCTATTCTTTCATTTGAGATTAGAAAACTGAGGTCCAGAAAGACCATGGGACTTGTACGAGTGGAATAGAGAGGGAGAGGTGAAGCAGGGGGAGGGAGAGAGAGCCCAAGTGATGGAGAGGGATAAAGGAAACCTACAAGATGCCAGGAGGCCAGGAGACAAAGGGAGCCTCAGTAGACTGGGAGGGAGTGAAGAATTAGGCCGGAAGTAGGTGAACAGCAAGGACAGAGAGGTGGCACAGTAGATAGGGAGTGAAGTTAGGATGTTCTCAATTCAAATCCGAATTCAGAGATTTCCTAGCTGTGTGACTCTGGGCAAGTCACTTCAACCCGTTTGCCTCATTTTCCTCATCTGTAGAATAAGCCGGAGAAGGAAATGACAATCCACTCCAGTATCTTGGCCAAGAAGGAAATGACAATCCACTCCAGTATCTTGGCCAAGAAAACTCCTCCCTGGGGCCATGGAAAGTTGGACACAACAAGGGTGACCATTAGGTGGTACAGGAGGCCTGGCCAGAAGGTGTCACTTCCCTGGGGAATGCTTATCGTTTAGCAGCAAATCTTTCTTTTCTGGCTGGAAAACAACTTGTCCACTTTTTCTTCTTCAAACCTGAAAGTTTATTTTCCAAAGAAAAATTCATTCTGGAGGCCTCTTCTGAAGGCTTTGGGGTTTTTAACTTTGCAAACTTGTTTAGCCTCTGAGCTGTTTGCTGCTCCAAAACTGTCACTTAACCTTTGCTCTCAGATTGGGAGAATGCATCGAGACCCATTTCCTTATTTTACAAAGGATGGAATGGAGGCAACCCAGAGAAGACTAGCAAGGGCAGAGAAGAGACACAGAAGCCCAGGCTCCTGCCCCACACCCAGAACCCTCGGGCCTGTCTCTGGCCTCCCAGAAACACTTGGGCTGCCCCTTCTCGCCATTGGGAAGAGCTTCATTTTAAAATCAACTTTCAACTCATGGATGACTTTCCAAATCAAGTTCAGTTGGCTTTTAGAAGAGTTAATATAGAAACTAAAAAGCAACCCCCCCTCCAACAGAAAACCTGCCCATTGCAGTTCTTAGGACTGAGCTCTCTGACTCCTTGAGCACACACACTCAGCTCTTCAGTTTCCTCATCTGTGAAGTCAGGGTGCTGCACTAGGGGCTCTTTTAAGCATTTCTTGTCTCAATTCTTGGATTCCATGGCGTGGTCCCCACCTCCAGCTCTTCCTGTTCTTAATGCTGCTTGGAATGGGATAATGACATCCCGGAGACATTATGCTCTAAGTCTCAGCAATGGGATCAGAACATTCTCTCTTCCTATCTAATTACTTCAGGACGTGGGGAAGAGCAGCATAGTTAGCCATCACAGACTTGAAAGATAGTCTGTATGTCTGTCTCTCAATCTCTGTCTGTCTCTGTCTCTGTTGTCTCTGTCTGTCTCTGTCTCTTTCCTTCCCACTTCCCTCTGCCCCTGTCTCTGTCTCTCTCCTTTTCTCTCTGTCTCTATCTGTCTGTCTGTCTCTCTCTCTCACACACACACACACACACACTCACACTCACAAATTACCCTTTCGATCTTTCACGTTCTCAGGGTCAATCAGGACAACACCATCTGTGGAAGTGGATAAGAAGGCTTGGGAGAAGGTGCCCTTGGAGAGAACCCCCTCCCCCCTCATTTGTTTCCTTCTTTTTTCATGCCTTTCCTTCAGGTTCCCTCCCCTCCACCCTATTGATGTCAAAATCTCTGGCCACTTGGACATCACTGACCAATGGGTTCCACTGAGTCTATATGGTCCACAAAGTCCCGTTTTCCCAGGTAGATGGAAAGCTGTTAGAGGAAAAGTCCCTCCTGTAATTCTCCAAGTCACCTCTGTGTTGATCCCCCTCCGTATCATGACCCTCTACCCGAATCTTCCGGAGATCCCTCAGTGATGTACATTGACCTCCATCCAACTGGCCTTTAGCCTCTCACCTTCCCATTGGAGCAGGTCTTCTTAAACACCCTGAGGAGTAGGAGACAAAGAGTTGGGGGGGGGGACGCGCAAGGTTTTTGTGGAGGAAAAAGCTGCTGCTGGAATTAGGAGGAAATAGTCATGGGAATGTACCTGGGAATGAGAAGGCAAGGCAAGGGCTGAGAGCAGGAAGGCTGGGAGCGAACCCTTTATGCTCCCGGCAAGCATTGTTTTGGGAGTAGTGAAGTTTTGGGAGTATGAGGTGGTCATGGAATCACAGGGGGAGTAAAGGATGTCTTACTTGGAGCTGGTGGCCATGGGCTCAGTTTAGGGGCACCTCTGAGGAGGGAGGCAAGAGGACACCCTGCAGTGGGAGATGGCAGTCCTGATGTGGAGCTTGGTTGTAAACTTGGGCAATTCCTTCTCTCTGGGCCTGTCTATAAAAAGAAGGGGTTAGATGAGAGATCTCCGAAGTCCCTTCCAGCTCCAACATCTCGGAGAAAGGAGGGCTCACTAAGCTGGCTCCTTGACATCTCGATCCCCTCCACCAGCTCCTGACTCCCCCCAGGACTCTGAGTGATGTGGGTATGACAGATAGGCAACAGCAAAGCAGCTACCTGGTGCCCAAGAGATTTGTTTTCTTGCTCTCTTTTCTTGCCTCCCCTTCCCTGACGGTCCTGGGCCCTTCTTCACCCCCCTCGCATTCTGCCTTACCTTTACATTATTATATTATTTACATCACTCCCTATTTAATATATGTATATAAAGATATAAGTTTAGAGACATGTATACAAAGAATATTCATATACATACAAACACATATATCTAAAGAATATTTACATACGTGTACACATATATGTGTATTCAGGAAAAATATATGTACACTTTTTTTCTTATATTGGTTTGCAGTATATTTTTGGAGAATGGCTGTACTAATGAGCTGGAGTTCCCGATTTTCAGCTCTCAAATGATAGGAAAGTCCGGAGGACTTAGACTGGGTGGGCGTCCCCAGGTTTAGTCAGACCATACATGGAAGAAAGCTAAAAGGGAGAACATGATAGAGAGCTCAGGTTCTCTAGGGGAGAACAGAAGTGAGGAGAGTGAGCAGAGAGAATTGAATAGGACCCGAAAGAATAAAGAGGGGAGAAGGGGAAAGAGGGAATAGAGGGGAGAAGCAAATAAAGGTTAGCACAGGTCTGCACCCCGGGAGCTTGAGGGCTGGTTTGCTAAACTAAAGAAGTAATCTGGAGAGCCGCCCTGTCCAGAGCTCTGGCCTCAGGGAGAGAGGCAGGGCTCTGACCCTGGTCAGGGGGAGAAGAAGGCTCTTTTGGGCACCCAAGGCAGAAGGACTCGGAACTAGAGACTGCTGCCTTGAGACCTCCAGCCCCAAGGCTTGGAGGAAGACCGGCCTCCTGGGCTGGATGGAGGCGGACCCTCAGAGCTCTTCGGCAAGGCTCCAAGCATCTTTTGGCTACTGAGGAGGTGGAATGAGCAGCAAAGATCAGAGGCTCAGGGCCTTAGGCCAGGAAGGGCCCTGAGGTTCTGATGATGTCAACCTGTTTGTTTCATAGATAAGGAAGGAGGCAGAGGCCTACAAAGCAGAGGCAGTGGCTTGTCCAAAATCACCAAGAAGCAGGAAGAGACTGAGACTAGATTCGCACCCAGCTCTTCTTGACTCGGAGGCCTTCTGCCATGTTCCCTCCCGAAGGGACTTTGGTTATTGGAGGCTGGAGGCCCCGGGTTCTTAAGTGCCACCACTAAAAGAAGTGGGCCTGAAGGCTTTCCCCCCTCCCACCCTTTCAGTCCCCTCTCCTCATATCACCATCCCAATGCACACCCTGTATCCCAGGCCCATCATCTCACACCTCCAAATATCCCCAGCACCAGGTGCGATACTTGCTGGGCTCTTCCTGCTGCCATCTTCCTGGGGGTGGAGGTGGGGGTGTGGAGGGCTCTGCCAGCCTATGGCTAAGGGGCCTAGAGCCAGACAGCTCCCGGACTCCGCCACACAGGCTCACCTAGCTTGGGTGTCAGCTGGCTTAACTGGAAGAGGGACAATTTCCTCCCAGCCCCCTCCCCTTTCCAAACAGCCCTTGCTAATGTGGGATTGTCAGACACAGGTGGGCAGAGGGGGCATGGGACAGAACTGGAAGGGCAGGAAATATTACCTGGAAAGAAATATGAAAATCAGCCCAGCTCCTACTCTGCTTTCACTGCTCTTGGCCATGGTCCTTTTATAGCCCAGGCCCTTGGGAGGGGGCTTTGCCCGATTAGCTCTGGGGTGGGGCCGGGGGGTATTGAAGTAGCACAGCCCCTAAGAGCTCAGGAAATAAGAGTTTGGAAAGCAGATTATGGGCTAAGAGATTAGCTCTTAGTGGCAGGAAGTTGGCCAGGGAGATGGGGATTTTAGCGGCCCTCTTTCCCATGCCTCCCCAGTGCTCTATTTCAGGGTTCTCCAAGACTCTCTGGCAAGGCTCCTTCCCCCTTTTTCTAGCCAAACATCTTAAGAAGATTCTGCCATGTCAGACTGGATGGAAGAGGGAGTGGGGCCCAATTTCCTCTGATGCTTGGACGCGGCTGACATGTATGGTGGCAGGAGCTGGGAGTCACAAACCCTGTGCCCAACACTTTCTAGAGCTTTACCAAACAACTTCCATTCTCTGAACTTCCAGTTTCTCTCTCTCTCTCTCTCTCTCTCTCTCTCTCTCTCTCTCTCTCTCTCTCTCTCTCTCTCTCTCTCTCTCTCTCTCTCCTCTTTGCTAAGGCAGTTGACTTGCCTAGGATCACACAACTAGGTAGTGTTAAGTGTCTGAGACCATATTTGAACTCGGGTCCTCCTGAATTCAAGGCTGGTGCTCTCTCCACTGCGCCACCTAGCCACCCCTAGTTTCTCTTATCTAAAACCTGTTTAGTAATTCCAATAACATCTGCCTCCCAGGGTGTTGTAAAGGCCAAGTGAGGTGGATGGATGGATGGACAGACGGATGGATGGGTGAGCAGATGTGTACATGCATGCATACATACTGATTGCTTTGGAAACTTTCAGAGAGCTGATTGATTGATTGAAGCCCTAAAGTGCAAAGAGGCAAGGGCCCAAGACAGAATCTTAGGGGATGCTCACGCTTGGAGGGGCCGAAGATGGATCCACCAAAGGAAATTGAATTCTGAGACAAATTGGAGAGGGAAGACCAAGAGAGAGAGAGCAATGTCCCTGCGGCTAGAGGAGGTCAAAAAGTGTGTGGGCTGAAGAAGGAACATCTGCTGACAGGACTTTTGACAACTTTGGAGATGGCCATTTTAAGAGAGTGGGAGAGTTGGCAGCTGAACAGCAAGGAATCAGGGAAGGAATAGGCAGTAAATGGAGGAGTCTGGGGTTTTCCTCTAGGACTTTAGAAGTGCAAGGCTGGTGAGATATGGGATCATAGTTTGAGGAATGGCAGAGGCAAGGGTAGGGTTTTGTTTTTGTTTTTGTTTTTTTATTGAGGCAATTGGGGATAAGTGACTTGCCCAGGGTCACACAGCTGGGAAGTGATAAGTGTCTGAGGTCATATTTGAACTCAGGTCCTCCTGACTTCAGGACTGGTGCTCTATCCACTGCACCACCCAGCTGCCCCAGGGAGGCTTTTTTAAAGGATAGGATAGGATGTTTACAAATATATATATTTCTTAGATATGTGTACATAGATGTTTGTATGTAGGTGTGTGTGAGTGTGTGTGTGAAAGACACAGAGAAAACACAGAGACACAGAGAGACAGAGAGAAAGGATGGAGCTGGAATAGGGGAAGAGAGCCTGGCCCTTTTCTCTCTGGATCAGGTAGTTTCTGGACTTTACAAGGCAGCTCTAGGAGACCAGAGGACACTATTGGAGTACAGCCTTGAGGGCAGAAGGCCTCAGCACCGGCTCTTAGTTTGCAGCCTCCTTCTCCATCTGCCAGTCTCTGGGGCCCAGCTAAGCCTGTGTAAGTGACCCTAAGCAGCTCTAGTGCTTGGCCTGACAGAAACAGAGATTGAGGCTGGGGTTTATTCTTGGCCCTTTGACCTGCTTAGTTGCCCTCACCAGCCCTTCCCACCACAGAAGATGGATTTCTGATCTACCTCTGAGCTGACCTTAACCTGCTTTTCCCAATGGCTGGTGTAGGCCAACCCAGCTGGGAGCAGGATATCTCTTTGTTATTTTCATTTTGTACAATTTCTTTTTTTTGTTCCATTTTGAGTTCTGAGCTGTCTCCCTCCCAGCCTTAGCCTGCTTGAAAGAAGGCCGACATTTGACACAATATTGATGCACGCACAAACACACACACACACACACACACACACACACACACACTCACACACATACACTTACTCACACACACTCACACAGGTCCTGTGTAGTTGATTTGAACGATCGTATTACTCAGAATAGCTTAGCCATCCACCATTACTCTTCAAATGATTTCGTTCCCATGTAGAACTTTCTCTTAGTTCTGTTCGCTTCACTTTGCATCATTTCATCCAAGTCTTGCCATGTTTTTTTCAACCAAGCTGCTCAGTAGCAGAGCTTTTGAACCCTACTTCACTAGGGTCTTCTCTTCACCAGGTCCCAGATCTCTTGGTCTCTTCTCCTAGTACTGCCTTGACTAAAGGTGGCCAGGATGCAGCTAGATGTCCCTTACTTCTTAAGTCTATGCAAACCTGGTCCTGGAAACATCATGGGCTATTCAGAGACAATCAGAGACTCACATTCTCCCAGGACTCACAGGAGAGTGGGATCGGATGCTAGATACACATGGATTCGGGGAAGATGAGGCAGGGTTCTGGACAAATGCCAAGGAATCAAAATGAACTCAGTCCAAGGTCAGATCTTCTTGAAACTAGGGAGTCTACCAATTTTTCTTGTACCTTTTCCTATCCTCTGCCTCACATTTCCCCCATAGATCCTCCAGGATCCTCCCCCCCCACTTTGGATCATATGAAAAGGTGCTAAGTGCATCACCTATACCTTTATCTAAGCCATTGATGAAAAGGTTAAGTAGAATAGAGTCACAAACAGAGAAGCGAAGAGTGAATATATGAGAGAGATTATGAATGTGATTGCCAGGAGGACTTGGCAACTGATCAGGTGAGGAAGGGCGAGAGAGAATGAGGAATCGGACATGATATCTCACTTGTGAACCTGGGTGATTGGGAAGATGATGGTACCTTCAAAAATAGCAGGGAAATTTAGAATATGGGGAAGTTTGGGGGCAGAAGATATTGAGTTTAGGTTTGGACATATTGAATTTGAGAAGTCCATGGGAAATCCAGTTTGAGATATTCAAGAGGCAATTGGGGATGTGAGACCGGGGGTTAAATAAGAATAAGAGGGCAAGGGACTGCAGAGAGAAGGATAGGGTAGAACTGAACGGATTCACCAAGGGATGGGAAATGGAGAAGAAAGTAGTCAGGGCAGGGGTGATAACCTGGGAAAGAATTGAGGAAAAAGAGGGATTGGAGGTCGTGATGAGTACAAAGAATGGGGTTCAGGATCGGAAAGGAGAGGGAGATGTAGAATGACAGCAGACTCTGCGAGGTAAGGGAATTTCAGAGTTCGTTAACATAGAGGAACCCTTGGTGTTTATGGGCAAGATCATGGGTATGTCCATTTCTGTATGTTGCTGATATGGGATGGGGTGAATCACTCAATCATGAGAAATTCTGAAGTTGAGGAACTGGGAGGTAAGGGTGTGTGAGCGACTATTCATGTGTATGTTGAAGTCCCCTAGTGTGAGGGCAAGAGTTGGGGGACAAGAATACAAAACCAGCAGGAAACTAGAAAAGGGAATCTTGTCCAAAATGACTAGGAAATATATGAAATATCTCCGAATCCATCTACTAAGACATACTCAAGATTTATATGATTATAACTATGTTAGGATTCTTACAAGGTCCTTATATACTTAGTTCACACCTTTAAAAGTTTGAACTCCTTTAAAGGTGTGAACTAAGTACATAAGGACCTTGTAAGAATCCTAACATCCAAACAGAACATCACACAACTGCAAAGACTCTTTACAGAAATAAAGGAAGGCAAGCAATTAGATTGATGTTCATGGTTTATGGTTGGACCTTGCCAATATAATCAAACATGGCAATAGCAGGGAAATTAATTTAGAGGTTTTGTGGTATGCTAAAGTTCCAAGGGGATTCTTTTTAAAGCTACATAAAATAATAACACAATTCATTTGGAGGAACAAAAGGTGTAGAGTCAAGGAAAAGCATGAAAAAAACAAACAAAGAGGACATAGCACTCTCAGATCGCAACTAGACCCAGAGTATTACAAAGTAGTAATCACTATGACAATTTGATAGTGGTTTAAAAAGCAGAGAAGAAAATCTAGGTCTATTAGCATTTCTGTGATCTTTCGGATAAATAGGCCTGGCAGACAATGGAAATAAACTTAGTGGGGTCTAATGTGTTGATGCCATGCTAGCATATTCTCTGTGGTCACTGCTTGCTTTTTAAAATGTTCAATACTTCTCTTTAATAGCACAAGTAATAATTTTACCAGCAATCTAAGTCGAGCTCACTGGCTTACATTTTGTCAGCTTCTATAAGTTCTAATTTTTGAAAATCATTGCATTAGCTTTTCTTCAGTTCTATAGCATCTCCCCCGTTTCTCATAAAGTAATGAGAAACCTACGACTTTCTTCAGTTCCTCGGGCCTGGGGACTTGAGTTCATGGAAAACAATTTATTGCCCTCCTACTGTTTCCTTACTTATCGGGGACATCAACTCTTCTTACTTAGTCCTTTCTGTTCTGTTCTTTCCAGTCCAAAGATCTTTTCACTTGGCAGAGAAAAAAGAAGGAACACAAAACTTAAAAGTTCTTCCTTATCTTTGTCATCAGCTATCTTGTCCCATCTTCTTCATCCCGGGCTCTAAATATTCTTTGATTTTCTTTTTCTCCACACATTTTATTGCCCTTAGCTCTCTGCTAACCTTTTCTTTTTACATCAGAGTCATTTTCAGATACAGGAACCTACCCCCAAATAAGACCTCCATTGTAACAAAGGGAAAGAAGTCAGGAAAAGCGACTGTGTCTGACGATGGAGACAAAATTCTGTACACAGAGCTCATCTCTCTCTCTCCTTCAAGGGAGGAGATACTTCCTCATTTCTTTTCTGGGGCTCATATCAATTATTTCGATCACTCAGAGTTTGGCTTTGTTTGAATATTCTTTCCATTTATGTTGTAGTCATTTTGTAAGTTGTTTCTCTGGCTTGGCTCACCTAGCTCTTTATCAGTTTACGTAAGGATTCCTGTGCTTCTTTGAATTCATATTCATCTATTTCTTAGGACTCAGTAACATTTTATTATATTCACATAGCATGCTTGGTCTGTCCCTAGTCAATGGGCACTTACTTTGTTTTTAGCTCTTTGTTGCCATAAAAGTGTTACTATTAATATTTTTTTTGTTTCTTCTTTGGGGGTACATGCCTAGCAATAAGATCTCTACATCAAATAGTAGGCGGTATGGGATGTTCGGAAGGACCAGAACTTCCAGTGTGAGGGTTTGCTGAACCCTTTTCCGGGCTGCTCCTCCACCTTTGGTGTTCACCTGTTACCCAACTCCCACCTGTGTCTTCCAAGAAGCTATACCATGTGCGGTGGCAATACCCTGGTGAAACCATCTCTACAGACTGGCTAAACCAGGTTGAGGGTGACAGATATACTCAAACCTATTGGTGAATTGGGGGGAATATCTACCCCAAGCCTGTGAAGACTGCTGTCAGCAGAATGGGTGGATGAAAACAGTGATTTCAATGGCCATGGAGGCTTCAGTGAGCTTAGAGTTTGGTTAGACATTGAAGAAGCCAAGGTCATCCACTGCATCCTAGACCGTTGCCAGTCATTCTGACTTTTGTTTTGCTCCTGGACTTCAAAGATTCTAGAAGAAAGAGTGAATCTGATGACTTTATGGGATTCTGTCTCGCTTAAATTCGATTCCTCACCCTATGACATTGTCATTGGTTCTCTCAAAAACAAAAGACAGATACCAACACGAACATTTTAGTTATTTGCCAACAAAAGCATAATCCCAAATTGCTTTCTAGGATGGTTGGACTATTCCCGATTGCAACAAAATATATCAGTGAGCTTGTCTTTCTGCAGCTACTATGTTGGCTATTTCCATCTTTTGCCATTTTTGTTAATGTGCTGAGTGTGAAATGAAACCTTAGAATTGTTCTGATGTGCATTTCTCTTATTACTAGTGATTTGGAACATTCTTTCTTATGGCTGCTAAGAGTTCTTTTGAAAACTGTTTTTTTTTTTAAATTATTATTTCTATTGGAAATGGCTTTTGGGCTTATGTACTTGTTAGTTTCCTCTGTGTTTTGGAGAGTCTTGTTACAGATATTGGCCACACTTTCTCATTGAAAGCTTCCCCTCTTAATCTAGCTGCCCTGACTTGGTTCATGCAAAATGTGGAAATAAATGGGATCGAAATGTTCTGTTGCCAATGAGGCGATTCAGACCATCTTGTGATGAGAGATCCAGCTACACCCAGAGAGAGAACTGTGGGAACTGTGGATCACAACATAGCATTTTCACTCTTTTTGTTTGCTTGTATTTTGTTTTCTTTCTCATTTTTTTTCCCTTTTAGATTTTATTTTTCTTGTGCAGGATGATAATTGTAGAAATATGTTTATATGTATTGGACTTAACATATATTTGAACATGTTTAACAACAACAACAACAACAAAAGAAATGTTCTGTTGGCTCTGCTGTCACCTCTCCCTAGTCATAGTTGTGAAAAGGACCTTGCTTTTCTGTCCTGGCACCAATCTTTTGTGCCAGTGCCTGCTTCTTGTGTCCATTGCCTGTTACTTACCCTTGCTTCCATCCTTTGTAGATCTCTTTAAAAACTCAGTGGGTTAACATAGCATTTCCACTCTTTCTGTTAGTGTTTGCTTGCATTTTTGTTTTTCTTTCTAGGTTATTTTTACTTTCTTTCTAAATCTGATTTTTCTTGTCCAACAAGAGAACTGTATAAATATGGATACATATATTGTATTTAACATATACTTTAACATATTTAACGTGCACAGGACTGGCTGCCATCGAGGGGAGGGGGGGGAAGGAGGGGAAAAGTTGGAACAGAAGTTTTTGCAAGGGTCAATGTTAAAAAATTGTCCATGCAAATGTTCTGTCAATAAAAAGCTATAATAATAAAAATTTGTATTGCAATATTACTAAAAAAAAAAAACAAAACCCAACAACAACAACAACAAAAATCTCAGTGGGTTAATGAGTTCCCCATGTTTAAGATCATCCTCTAAGCACTCCTTCATTTCCCATCATCCGAATGTTCCTCTTTGTATCTTTGGAATCTAATTAGTACTGTCCTTCTGGGGCACTCCTCCAAACTTGCAATAGTAGGTCTGGATCCGCAGAGATCAGCCACAATCCTCGGGATCTCCAGTGTGCTTCTCATTAACACGCAGATTACTCAATGGCCTTGAGCAAAGCATTTGCTCAGAAGGTAGAACTAAAATGGTGGTTATAAAAACATTCCCTCAGAAGACGGGGATGTGTTCACTCCCAAATACATAAAGGATCCATGGGAAGACTTAGACTCAGAGTATGGAGGCAGTGAGGCCATCCGTAGAGAACATGGGTGGCAAAGAGGTGACATAGCTCTCCATAGTGGAACCTCAACTCTCTGATTGTAATTCTCAGCTCCCAAACCTGGAGTATTCCAGCACTGGATTCCATGCATAGACCTAAGGGGTATGATTGTTTTTCTGAATCACAAGATATTTCCTGTGTGTCATCATCCATCTCCAGCCAATGGACAAAGCCCTGTTATCTTTTCTTACTGATAAGGGCTTATTCATACATTTACATGGAAATTTCCCCCAAATCTTCATTTTTGAAGAGGACCAATGATATAACAGGGCATGTCTAGACTTGTGAGTGAATTGGATTTAAGTGAGGCAGTCACACAAAGCCATCAGGTTCCCTCTCACTTCCGGAATCACTCAAGTCCAGGGGCAAGACAGGAGTCGGGACGACTGGAAATGCAATGGATGACCTTGGCTTGTCTGACCAAGCTCTAAGTTCTCCACAGTGCCTGCTTCAGCCACCTTCATGGCCATTGGAATGATTGTTCTCATCCCCACCCCCCCACCCCGCCCATTTTGCTGACAGTAGTCTTCACATGTTTGGGGTAGACACCCCCCTCCTATCACCGCATCACCAGTGGGTTTGGGGCTTTTCTGTCACCTTCAAACTAGTTTAGCCTGTCTAGAGAGATCATTCCTCTGCACGTGGTACAGCTTCTCGGTGCATGTGAGAGTTGGGGGGAGGGGGACACTTCCCTTCCTGCCAATTTTCTCCAAGGGACACATCATTTCCTGCTAGAAAGGGAAGCAGGAGGTTCGGTCACTCTGCTCTTCTCAGAGGCAGGGGTTCTAGGCTCACTATCTCCCTGTTCCTCAGTTCTCTCATCTGCAAAATATACCTACACACTCTCCCTCACAGAATTGTTGTAAGGAATATGCTTTGTCAGCTCTAACACATGTAATCTGAGTCCTGAACCTATGAACATGGGGCTCTCTCCTCATTGGTGGAGATCAGTGTTCTGTGCCTGCATGAGGAGATTCGTGGGAGTCCCTTCATTCTCTTTGAGCCTCTTCAGTGGCTCTAGGTACTTCTGGTTTCCATCTTGGATCCTCCTTCTTTCTCTCTCTCTCTCTCTCTCTCTCTCTTTTTTTTTTTTTTTTTTTTTTTTTTTTTGTGAGGCTGGGGTTAAGTGACTTGCCCAGGGTCACACAGCTAGGAAGTGTTAAGTGAGATCACATTTGAACTGGGTTCCTCCTGAATTCAAGGCTGGTGCTCTATCCACTGCGCCACCTAGCTGCCCCGGTTTCCATCTTGGAAAGAGAGGATGAACACGGTCCACCCGACTTTCCATTACTGAAAAAAAAAAAAAAAGCCTCTGAGAAGAAGGTGACATGAAAGGAGCCGGCAGCCTCTCGGATATCCCTAGGCCCAGCTTGCTGCACTTGGGACTTCAGGGAGTTTCCCAGTGGGTGAGATGTGAGACTCGCCTTTGATTGAAGTGGGTTACCTTGCTCCCAGTGGGAGAACTCCTTTCCTTTACATTGTCTATTAGACTTTCACCCACTTACACCTTCTCTGCTCTCTATTCAATTGCTATTCAAATCAGATATGTGGATTTCTCCACTACTTTCTTAACAAAGTATACATCGTAAACAAAGCGAATACATTGTAAACAAAGTGTCTACATTGTAAAACCTTGTAAAAATTGGTGGGAAAGGGATCAGACCTTGCATATAGAGCTTAGGGTCCTGTTCTCTCATTCAAGATTTGGTGACCAAAAGTTAGCTTGAAACTGAAAATAACATCTAGATGGAGGATATTCAAAGGAATGGACAGGCCTAGTTCTAGCCCTCTACCCCCCTCCCCCCCAGAAGAGCAGAGGCACCCAGCTTCCTGCCTCCCTTTCTAGCAGAAATTGATGTGTCCCTTGGAGAAAGTTGGCCGGAGGAACAGAAGTGGCAGGAGAGAGCGATCCCGCCTTCCTTTGCGACACATAGGAGGGGCCTCATGACACATGCATTATTTTGGGAGCCTAGGGCAGCTGGGAAGGGAGTGGGGGCCCTGGGGACAAGAGAATGGAGAGGAGGCCAGTTCCAGAAGACTCCGCTAGATGGCGGCAGCAGCAGCCTCTAGAAAGTGGAGAGCAAACTGGCTTGGAGGCGCCTGCAGCGTGACCTTTGTTCTACGTGGATGAATCCATGTGATAGTGTGTGCAGTCGCGCGCGCGTGAGTGTATGTGTTTGTGTGCGGGTGTGCATGTCAGTGTGTGTCTCAGTGTGCTCCTGTGACTGCGACGTGTCCGCAGGTGAGTGTACATCAGGGTGTGAGCGTATGTTTATGTATGAATGGGACCGAGTGTACAAGTATGTGTACGTGTGTAGGAATGTGTCTATGTATGGGAGTGGCTATGGGACTGTATGCATATACACCATACGTGGATCAGCGTGTGTGTCACCCGAGGGATTGGATGGGTGTTTGTGAGCCACACGAGTGGATGACTGGACGTGTGCACATGTGAGTGGATATATGAATATCGGTGCATCTGGATTGTATGACACATGCATGTTTGTGTGTACAGACACCAGGAAGTCTGTATTTATGTGTAGGAGCACATATGTTCACACATGTACCTTTGAGCGTACGCTTTGTTGAGAGTATTGAGAGTGAAAGGCTCAGCAAGCCTCATCTCTGGGCCACGGAAGCCCAGGGTTAGGGCTAGCTCTGGAACCCGTCCGAGACGCTGGCCATCAGAGACTCAGCTGAGTCCTTCCTTCCCCTCTGTGAAACAGCAGGGCTTCCTCGGGCCAGATTTTCTGTCTTGTGAGGGAATTGTGCCCCACCCCAAGTCCACAGGCCCAACTGTGGGTCTGTCTGAGGAAGGAAGGCCCTGGTACCCCCTGAGCTCTAGGGCCGGCTCAGCATCAAGGCTTCCCCTTCCTCCTACCTCCAGGAACCAGTTTAGTGCTTGTCAAGAAAATATTCTAGTCTAAACTTGCCCTGACTTCCCATCCTTCCCCAGGCCCCAAAGCTTCCCCTTGGAGCCACAGTTTTCCAGGGAACCTAGGCTAGGGGGCACAGGACTGAGCGAGATGGGATTCTCTCCCCGCTGCCCACCTGGCCTCCCAGGCCAGATGACTATAGAAAGCCACCACAGGGGCCACGGGACAGATGGCCCATATTGTCTGGGTAATTCTGGGTGAATCACCTGGCTTCCCTGGCCCCCAAGGTTCCTCCTCTGCCCAAAGAGGTGGTACTAGCTGGTGTCTGAGGCTCCTGCCAGTGAGGATCCTCAGATCTTGTGAGCCTATGAGCTTATGGGATGGGATGGCATGGCATGGGAGGAGGAGCAGCCCTCCCCCTTGGGCCCCACCCTCCAGCTATGCCCTCAGGCACAGGGAGCAGGCAAGGCAGAAACACCTGAACTCAGCTCCAGGGGACCAGGTAGGAGCAGCGCCAAGGCCTGTGGCTAGCTAGGGGTGAGCCTCGGGCTCCCTAGCTAAGCCCCTTGGCCTTCTCTTTGACCTTGGGATCGCAGATCGGCATAGGGGCTGGGAGGCAGACTGAGAGCTCCCCAAAAGCTCTAGCCTGCTTGGAGCTGGGAAGGAGAGCCGGGAGCTGCTGAGACAGGAGTGCCGAGCTCCACCTCCCTCTCCTCTCTTGGCCGAGAGTCAGGCATCCTGGGTTGAGATCTGGCCGGCCTTACCTACTTTGAAGGGCAGAGGCCACTGTGGGCCTCCAACTCTGACACGCCCTCTTCCACCTTTCCCGGAGAGCCGAGGTGATTTCCCCTGCCGCCTTATCTCCTTGTTCCCAGAGGTTTGGGGAATCAGCAGGGTACTCCTTGGTTCTGGGATCCCCTGCGCCCACCAGGGGCCCTTCTTCCAGGTAGCCTCCCTTCCTCCAGGCCATGACCAGCAGCGACACCCCAGCGCCGGGCTTCCCCAGCCCGTCCCCAGGGCCAGGCTCCGGCAGCGGGGACATGGAAGTGGCCTGCTGGTTTGATGAAGAATTCAAGTTCATCCTGCTCCCGGTTAGCTATGCCGTGGTCTTCGTGGTGGGCTTGAGCCTCAACATCCCCACCCTGTTCCTCTTTCTCTTCCGCCTCCACCCCTGGGATGCCACGGCCACGTACATGTTCCACCTGGCGCTATCTGACACCCTCTACGTGCTGTCGCTGCCCACCCTCATCTACTACTACGCGGCCCGCAACGACTGGCCCTTCGGGACCGGCCTCTGCAAGTTTGTGCGTTTCCTCTTCTACTGGAACTTGTACAGCAGCGTCCTGTTCCTGACCTGTATCAGTGTGCACCGCTACCTGGGCATCTGCCACCCGCTGCGGGCCCTCCGCTGGGGCCGGCGCCATGTCGCCAACCTCATCTGCCTGGCCGTGTGGCTGATCGTGGCGGCTTGCCTGGTGCCCAACCTCTTCTTCGTGACCACCAGCACTCGAGGGGACACTACCCTGTGTCACGACACCACGAAGCCTGAGGACTTTGACCACTACGTCCATTTCAGTTCGGCCATCATGGCTCTGCTCTTCGGGCTCCCCTTTCTGGTCACCCTGGTGTGCTACGGCCTCATGGCACGGCGTCTGTGGCGGCCCCTGCCCGGCGCGGCTCAGTCCTCCTCCCGCCTCCGCTCCTTGCGTACCATTGCCGTGGTGCTGACTGTCTTTGCCATCTGCTTTGTGCCTTTCCACATCACTCGTACCATCTATTACTTAGCACGGCTCCTGGAGGCAAATTGTTACACGCTGGGCATCGTCAATATCACCTACAAGGTGACCCGCCCGCTGGCCAGTGCCAACAGTTGCCTGGATCCCGTGCTCTACCTCCTCACAGGGGACAAGTATCGGCGGCAGCTGCAGCAACTCTGCTGCAAAAGGCCCAATCAGGCCCGTACGGTTTCCTCCCTGGTCCTTGTGTCCCGGCCTGAGGAGAGCAGCTGCAGGTAGGGGGATGACCCCATCGGCCAGAGGGCACATCATCCCGAAGGCAGGGGATTGGAATATGGGGGGGGGGATTGGTGTCTGATGAGACTACCCTGACAGGGCTGGCTCAGGCCTCCCTTTGCCCCCTAAGAGATTCCCAAGTGAGGACCCAGCCCTGAAAGTGGCTTGTCCTTGTCCCTGAGGTCTTTCCTACTCCATCTCCGGCTGGGGTTCTGCTGATGGGAACCAACTCTAGCCAAAGCCTCCTCATCACTTGGAAGCCAAAGCTGCTCAGTGCAGCCAGAGAGCCGGCAAGTTTTGCCTGGTATTTGCCACCTGTTCACAGACCTCAGTTTCCTCATCTGTAGAAAGATGGGGCTGGACGAGATGGTCCCTAAGTACTTTCTATCTCCTCTGATCCAAAGAGCCCGCTTCCGAGTACTATCCAGACCCTGTTGTCAGTCCTGAGCTATTCCTTTCCATTTGGGGATGGACCCGTATGAACTTTCCAGGGTGTCAGACCCAAGGTGCCAAGGACCTCTGGGGATTCTGGGCTGACCTGATTTATGTAATGCTGACAGACAGGAGAAGAAGGGGGGTGCCTGGGGATAAGGCCCCGAGAATGGGCGTAATCCCCAGCCTGTGTATTCTGGAGCATCCTCCAGCAGATGGAATACTTAAGGTCAGATTGTCAGGAGCTTAGAGGGAGTGCTGGGCCCCTGGAGGTGGGGTGGGGCTGTGGGGGTCACCCAAACCGCCAGGCTAGGCTGACAACGGCCTTTGGAACCGAGCCTGCTACCAAGTGGGCCTGCCTCCTTTATTGCTGTTTGCAGACAGCATATTTGCCCAACTTTCAGACTTAATTAAAGGCCAGTTGGGTCATAGACAGATGGAGTGAGCCCGAGAATGGGGGAGCCACAGGGACCCTTCATGGACTTGTCCTTTTCTGGTTTATTTAGCTCTTGTCCTGGATCTCAGTAGGGAGGGAGAGAGGGAAGGAAGGAAGGAAGGAAGGAAGGAAGGAAGGAAGGAGGGAGGGAGGGAGGGAGGGAGGGAGGGAGGGAGGGAGGGAGGGAGGGAGGGAGGGAGGGAGAGAGAGAGAGAGAGAGAGAGAGAGAGAGAGAGAGAGAGAGAGAGAGAGAGAGAGAGAGAGAGAGAGAGAGAGAGAGAGAGCACAAGCCAGAGAGACTTGTGACCTCCAGGCCTTGGTTGCTCTCAGACCTTGAATGATGGCAGCCTGGACTTCCTTGGAGGAGGAAGGCTGTTTGACTTCAGTGCTCTCCCAGCCCCTAGTGTCAGTGGGGTGAACTGGGAAAGGGCAGTTCTGGAGTCATGAGCCTTAGATTGAAGTCTTGGATCTGACACTTATTATGTAACCCTGGGGAAGTCACTTCTTTCCAAGCCTCAGTTTCCTCCTCTGTAAAATGGAGATAGTAATCCTATCTACCCGCTTGGCTGGGTTGTTCTGGAAAGGTGTTTGATGACATGTGAGAGCTTTTCCTCGGGCAGCCATAGTCCCCTTCTGGCTCCCTTCCTTCCTCCCAGATTTCTGGTGCAGGCCCAGGAGGTCTGCTGTCTCAACATCAGAGGCCCTGAGAGCTGGAGCCTGGAGCTTGGTCTCAAGCTCAGAAACTGAGATAAGCCTTCCTTGTCGTGAGTCTCCCTGACTGAGTCTCCCAACATTCAGACCCCTCGCTCCCGTCAGTCCGTTTGTCTTTGCTTGGCTCCCTCGGATGTCTTCAGTGCTGCCCCTGCACCCTGCCCTTTTCCACGTCCTTGACCTCCTGATCCCCAAACAGATCCAGGTGACCTGAGCAACTAGTGGAAGGAAGGAGGGAGTGAAAGAACGTTTATAATGGGCTCTGTACTGAGCTTGGGGCTGAGACTGAGAGAAGAGCCAGATAGACTTGGAGTGTGAGGAGCTCCCGGTCCAATGGGGAAGGGGGCAGGACCTGGACGGGCGAGGTGAAGGGTGGGAGTAGAGGGTCAGTTCCAAGAGCTCCACGGTCCTTTGAGCACGTCTTCTCCATTGCTAGCCTGACAGCCATCGGATGGCGCCGAAGCCTTGGGTGGTGAGAAGTCTTTTTTGGCTCTTCCTTTGTGTTGGCCAGGGCTCGGGGTGGGCCACTTGCCAAGTCCTGGCTCTATAAGAGTCACTTCCCTGGACTGTAGCTGGAAGCAGTGCTAGTGATCTGGATGCTCTGGGTATGGTGCTGGTCTCAGAGTAATGAGCCAGGATATCTAGGCTTGTGGCCCCGGGCCCACTATCAATTAAACTGTGTGTTCTCAGGTAGTTACTTTATCTCTCTGGGCCTTATGTGTTCCATCTGTAAAATGGGAGGGGTTTGGCCTAAGGACTGTCGAAGGCTCCTGGGTCCTCGCTTCTTCCAGCACTGGGGTGTCCCTAGCTGCTTTCCCTTGGGAGCTCTGCTGGATCTCTTCTGCTTTCCTCAGGCCCGAGGCCCACTTGTTCTCCTTGACCTTGCTTTCTCCTTACCTAAGAAGATCTGGGCCATCTGGCCTGGCTTCCCTCAGTCATCCTGCTCTTCACGTCCTGGGAACTCAGAGTCTGCACTCAGCCTTCCCCCCCAAGTCCAGAGTGGGGAGCCGTTCGAAGACTCCATCTGTGTCTGGGCTCTGACCTGCCCCCCCCCCACCCCAGCCTATGTCCTCCAGACTCCCTACCTGCTCCCTTATTCATCCCTGCCCAATTTGGCATCTTAGGCCTTCCCTTCCCACTGAGCTAGACCTTTCTGCTTAAAAAAAAAAGAGCAACCTCCAAACCCCTTCCTGTCCCACCAAGCTCCTTTGCTAAAGCCCTGCTTTCCTCCCATTGGTCGTGGCCCCAACATAGGCCATCTGGCCTTTGCTTCTTTTCTTCCTCCAAAGACCCCTCAGTCTGCAGACCCTCCAGCCTTTGCCCCTGTTCCGTGCTGTGTGACATCCCTCCCCGTGGCACTCCTCTGGGTTCCAGTCAATCCGGCAACATTTCTCTTTGTCTTTCCTCCCAAACCAGCCCCTCTCCTGACCTGATATCCTCCTCCTCAGCCATCTTTAGTTTTCCTTTCTTCTTCTCGATGCCCTTCCCAGCCGCCTCATCTTGACTTGACTCCCAGCGTTCCTGATTAAGCCCCCAATTCCTCCAGACTTGATTCTGTACCCATGTCTCCTCCCCAGTCTGGGGCTTTACTGCTCCTTACTTGAACTCTGGTACTGGCGGGGAACCAATGAGGTAGCACTGCAGTGCCTAGCACTGAGGAGACCGGAGTTCAAAATTGACCTGATGCTACTCTGTAAACTACTTAACCACTGCCTGCCTCAGTTTCCTCAACTGTTGCTGCTGCTGCAGTTCTTTTCCCAACTGCTCTCTCTGCCTTCACTCTCTCATACAGATGCTCTGAGCCACAAAGGGAAGATTCATTTTCCACACGTCTTTTGCTTCCATCATGCTCCCTGGTTAGAAACTCATGAACTATAGGGTCAAACTAAACCAGTATCTCCAGTTTTTTTTTCCCAACAGAAATCCTTAAATCCAGACAGACAAGTATTTTGATTCTTTCAGGAACAGCCTTTGTGTCCTTTCCTGCCTCCAGATCTTTGCAATTTCTGCTTCTCCCACCTGGCATACGGTCCCCCCTCCAGCCCAACTGCCATCCTTCTCCTGAACCACTTGCTGGCAGTGCCAGACCTCTGGCCATCCCCTGTGCCATCCCATAAGTGACTGGAGTATTCTTGGCTATTTTCACCATGTGCCTTTGGGTCCTCCCCAGACTCTCAGCTCCCTCAGGAGTTTAGACCCAGCTCTTTGTATCTCCCCTAGCATGGAAAGAGCTACACAATGAATATTTGTTGAAGGGATGAGAGGACAAGTCCAGTTGATGGGCTGTCTTTCCCAGCAGCACTTGTGCTTTAAGATTGGAACCCAAAGGAGGGGGTGATTTGGAGGCTCTGGAGGAGGAAATAGATAATTTTTTCAGGAGATGCCTTTCAATTTTCACCTTCAGGGGGTGCCTTTCAATTTTCATCAGGCATGGGGCCTAGTGTTTGAATTACAGTCTGAGGGAGCCTCAGCAGCAGCCAACCAAGCCAACCCAACCTGAACCTGAATTTCCATATCTTAAACATCTCTTCCAGGTAATCAGCAGCCTTTCCCTGGAAATCTCAAGTGGGAGAAAGCAGCCCCCTTGTCTTGTGGACACAAAGTCTTCTTGGCATATGGACACCCTGAGCGATCTGTGATTTCCCGGATATGGGTATTTCCTCTCATGGTGCAGATTTCAACCCATCCTGAGGAACTCTCGACATATCCTTCCATAGGTCCTCGATGGAGGCTCCATACAAAGAAGCAGGGTTAGGGTGAGCCCTGACTCCTCCCTTCCCCAGTCACATTTTTGAGATATCCCATTCTGAGCTATCACTGGAACATTCAGGCTTTCACGGGAGCATCTATTCAGAGAGATCAGTTTATCTACTCCCTCTACTTATTTTCAGATGAAGAAACTATGGTCTGGAGAAGGAAACCGACTTGCCTAAAGAAAGTCACATGGCTAAGAAGTCGTAGCACTGGGATTTGAGCATGGGGCCTCAGGACTCCACCTCCATTTGACTTTCTACTGTATCATAGTGCTTTTCTCAATTGAACCAGACTTTAGTCTATGTTCCTGAGCTCTCTACCTGCCTCCAAAAGGCCTTCATTTTCTTATCTTTGCCCTATCAGCCTGCCCTGATCCCCAAGTGGTAAATAAACCTGGGTCCCCAGCTTCCAGAGCCAAGGCTCATTCCATTGTGTTCTGGGTTAGTCCATCTTTGCGCTCCCTCAGCGCCCTGTTTAATGGCTGGCGAATAGTAGGCATAGGATCCATGGACTGACCTGGACTTAGTTCACTGGTGAAGGGAAAGTGAGATGGTTTATTACCTGCTCTCTCTCCCCCCATCCTTTTCCTGTCTCCATCTTCCTCCCTCTCTTCTCTTTTCTCCTCCTCCCCCTCTCTCTATCTCTGATTTTGTCTCTCTCTCTGTCTCTCCCTTTCTCTGTCTCTCCTTCCCTCTCTGTCTGTCCCCCTCTTCCTCCACAGGAGTAGCCCTGCTTTTCCACCAACAAACAATGCCTGGGCAGCCTCTTCTCATCCTTGAGCCAGCAGCCGCCTTGGGTGGGAGCTTCTTGAGGGTGAGAGCAGCCCCTGGCCCCACTCCAGGGCTCGGAGGCCTCTTCTCCTGGCTTGTAGGCCTGTTGACAAGTCTTCCTCTGCCCCGGTGAGCATGATCTCTCAGATGCCCTTGTATCTGTCTGCCTATTGACTCCGCCAGCCATGTTGTACCTCCCATTGGACCCAGGCCAGAGCTATTGCCTAAAGAGATTGTACTTGTACCAACAACTAGCTAGGACCTGTCTGCTGGCCTTATTCTCTACTACCATCCAGCTGCAGCCAAGAGTCTCCTAGCAGGGGGAGTCCCAGGCTTTCCTGTTTCAGGGTGAGGCTGAAACTTCATAAGATCTCATGTAGTTATGGGGAGGTTTCAAATGAATGCCCCCCTGGTTGGGGGCACGGGGAGGGGAAGGGAAAGGGGGAACAAGACTGTACAGATAAAGGAGGGGGATTTGCCATGGAGAAAACAAGTGGACAACATAATTGGCCCCAGTTCCTAGGTCAGGGCTACCTCTTGCTCCTCCCTTCCCCTGTCACCCCTTAGCAGGTACTGACCAGGAACTGTTCTTGTTCTGCCCTGAGAAGGGTCCTGGGATTCAGGGGAGAGGGAAAATTGGGATTTGGTAGCTACCAGAATGGGATTAGATTACCAAAATTGGGAATGGATGGATTAGATGGCAAAGGGATTGTATACAGAGAAGAACAGAGAATTGATAGTTTAGCTTTGAGGAACATCCATGGTTAGAGATCAGGAATGGGAAAGGGCCAGAGAAGGATACAGTGGGGACACTCAGAGAGATGTAGAAGGAGACGTAACAGGGATATTAGGGAAAGAGAGGAAGCTGAACCGTTCTTCACAGCAGAGAAATGGGGAGCCCATCTACAATGCTAAAAGCAGTCACTGGGGTCCTTGGTTTTCCTTAACTGCCTTTCTTGATTATAAGGGAGGGTTCATCTGGGGTGGGGTGGGGAGGGGCAAATATCTGGAAATGACTGTGATGGATGACCAAAAGGCATCAATAAAATGTAATGTTTTGTTTTGTTTTGTTTTTTACAAATAGCTTTTGTATTTCAAAAATGAAAAGCAATAATTAGGAGCTATTTTTGCCCAATTGTATGACAATAAATTTGAGAATCTAAGTAAGATAGATGAGTACACACAAAAATATAAATTGTCCAGATTAACAGAAGAGGAAATAAAATACTTAAATAAACCCATTTTTAAAAAAGAAATTGAACAAGCCATCACTGAACTCTTTAAGAAAAAAATCTCCATGGCCACATGGATTTACAAGTGAATTCTACCAGACATTTAAAGAACAATTATTTCCAATACTACATAAACTATTTGGGAAAATAAGTGGAGTCCTGCCAATTTCCTTGGTGCTGATACTTAAACCAGGAAGATCCAAAACAGAGAAAGAAAATTATAGACCAATTTCACTAAAGAATATTGATGCAAAATATTTAAATAAAAGATTAGCAAAGAAATTGCAGCAATTTATCAGCAGAATAAGACATTATGACCAAATGGGATTTATACCAGGCATGCGGGTTGGTTCAATATCAGGAAAACTAGCAGCATAATTGACCATATCAGTAATGAAGCTAACAGAAATCATATGATAATCTCAAATGCAGAAAAAGCTTTTGACAAAATACAGCACCCATTCCTATTAGAAACATGAGAGTGCATAAGAATAAATGGAGTTTTCCTTAAAATGATAAGTAGCATCTATCTAAAACGATCCACAAGCATTACGTAGAATGGGGATAAGCCTGGAGCATTCCCAATAAGATCAGGAGTGAAACACAGATCTCCATTATCACTGCTATTATTCAATATTGTACTAGAAATGTTAGCTTTAGTAACGAGAAAAAAAATAAATCAAAGGAATTAGAATGGACAATGAGGAAACAAAACTATCGCTCTTTGTAGAGATGATGTATACTTAGAAAATCCTAAAAAACTACCTGACACAATTAACAACTTTAGCAAAGTTTTAGGATATAAAGTAAGCCCACATAAACCATTGACATTTCTACATAATACCATCAGTGCCAGCAGTGAGAAAATTCCATTTAAAATAAATGTGAACATTTGCCAAGACAAACCCAGGAACTTTATGAACACAATTATCAAATATTTTTCAAACAAATAAAGTCAGATCTAAATAATTGGAAAAATTTTTGTAACAATGCCCAAAGGCCATTGTCTCTAATGGATTTGTTTCCCAAAGAGGGAAAAGGACCCACAGGTGCAAAAATATTTGTAGCAATTCTTTTTGTAGTGAAAAGCAACAGAAAACTTGGTGGCTGCCCATCAGTTGGGGAATGGCTGAATAAGTTATGGTACATGAATATAATAGAATGTTATTGTTCTATAAAAAATGATAAACAGGCTGATTTCAGAAAAGTGTGGAAGGACTTATGTGAACTGATGATAAATGAAGTGAGTAGAACCAAAAGAACATTGTACACAGTAACAACAAAATTATGTGATGATCAATTGTGGTAGACTTGGCTCTTTTCAACAATGAGCTGATTCAAGACAATTCCAATAGATTTATGATGAAAAGTGCCATTCATATCCAAAGAGAGAATTATGATAACCGAATGTGGACCAAAGCAGAGGATTTTCACCTTTTTGTTGTTGTTTGCTTGCTTTTCTTTTTTTTTCCTTGTTTTTTTTTCCCTTTTGATCTGATTATGCACAGCATGATGAATATGGAAATATATTTAGAAGCATTGTACATATTTAACCCATATCAGATTGTTTGCTGTCTTGGGGAGGAGGAAGGAAGAAGGAGAGGGAGAAAAATTTGGGACACAAGGTTTTGCAAAGGTGAATGTTGAAAACTATCTTTGCATATATTTGGAAAAATAAAATACTATTAAAATAAAAAAATATCAATTGCTCATTGGTAGCATGAACTAATATAATAAAAATGACAATTCTACCTAAATCAACATACTTATTTAGTGCTATAAAAATCAAATTGCCAAAAAATTATTTTATAGAGCTAGAAAAAATCATAACAAATTCATCTGAAAGAACAAAAGGTCAAGAATATCAAGGGAATTAAGGAGAAAAACCTGATCTAACCATTCTGGAGAGCAATTAGTCCAAAGATTATAAAGCTGCATACCCTTTGATCCAGCAATACTACTAATAGGTCTGTATCCCAAAAAGATCATTAAAAAGAGAAAAAAGACCCTTATGTACAAAACTTTTTAGAGCAGCATTTTTTTTTTTTTGTGATGGTAAGGAGTTGGAAACCGAGGGGATGTCCATCAATTGTGGAATGGCTGAACAAGTTGGGGTATATGAATGTATTGGAATACTATTGCTCTGTAAGCAATGATGAACAGGCAGATTTCAGAAAAAGCTGGAAAGACTTACCTGAACTGATGTTGAGTGAAGTGAGCAGAACCAGGAGAACACTGTGCACAGGAACAGCAAAATTATGTGATGATCAATTGTGATGGACTCAGCTCTTCTCCGCAATACAGTGACTCAAGACAATTCCAATAGACTTGTGAAGGAAAATACTATCCATATCCAGATTCAGTTTTCTTTTAACTATGGAGACCAAATGCAGATCAAGGCATACTATTTTCATTTCTGTTTCTTTTCTCATGGTTTTCCCCTTTTGTTCTGATTTTTCTTTCACGACATGACTAATATGGAAATATGTTGAACACGATTGTATATGTATAACATATCTGATTGCTTGCTGTCTTGGGGAGTGGGAAGGAAAAGGAGGGAGGGAGAAAAATGTGGAAGTCACAAGCTTACAAAAGTCAATGTTGAAAATTATATTTATGGGTAATTGGAAAAATACTATTAAGTGAAAAAAAATCGCTTTTGTAACCATGTTCCATTGTCCCAGTGTATCCTTCTAAAGGTGACTGAACAACTTTTTAAACTGGGTGACTTGGGCAAACTGAGTCTTAAGAAAGTCCCTCATGTGAATATAATAAAGATGACAATACTCTCTAAACTAATCTATTTATTTAGTGCTATACCCATCAGACTCCCAAGAAACTATTTTAATGACCTAGAAAAAATAACAACAAAATTCATATGAAAGAACAAAAGGTTGAGAATTTCAAGGGAATTAATGAAAAAAAAATCAAATGAAGGTGGCCTAGCTATACCAGATCTAAAATTATATTTTAAAGCAACAGTCACCAAAACCATTTGGTATTGGCTAAGAAATAGACTAGTTGATCAGTGGAACAGGTTAGGTTCACAGGACAAAATAGTGCACAACTATAGCAATCTAGTGTTTGACAAACCCAAAGATCCCAACTTTGGGGATAAGAATTCATTATTTGACAAAAACTGCTGGGAAAACTGGAAATTAGTATGGCAGAAACTAGGCATGGACCACACTTAACACCACATACCAAGATAAGATCAAAATGGGTCCATGATTAGGCATAAAGAATGAGATCATAAATAAATTAGAGGAACATAGGATAGTTTACCTCTCAGACTTGTGGAGGAGGAAGGAATTTGTGACCAAAGGAGAACTAGAGACCATTATTGATCACAAAATAGAAAATTTTGATTACATCAAATTAAAAAGCTTTTGTACAAACAAAACTAATGCAAACAAGATTAGAAGGGAAGTAACAAACTGGGAAAACATTTTTACAGTTAAAGGTTCTGATAAAGGCCTCATTTCCAAAATATATAGAGAACTGACTCTAATTTATAAGAAATCAAGCCATTCTCCAATTGATAAATGGTCAAAGGACATGCACAATTTTCAGATGATGAAATCGAAACTATTTCCACTCATATGAAAGAGTGTTCCAAATCACTATTGATCAGAGAAATGCAAATTAAGAGATACCACTACACACCTGTCAGATTGGCTAAGATGACAGGAAAAAATAATGATGAATGTTGGAAGGGATGTGGGAAAACTGGGACACTGATGCATTGTTGGTGAAGTTGTGAACAAATCCAACCATTCTGGAGAGCAATCTGGAATTATGACCCCAAAATTATCAAAATGTGCATACCCTTTGATCCAGCAGTGCTACTACTGGGCTTATATCCCAAAGAAATACTAAAGAAGGGAAAGGGAGCTGTATGTGCCAAAATGTTTGTGGCAGCCCTTTTTGTAGTGGCCAGAAACTGGAAAATGAATGGATGGCCATCCATTGGAGAATGGTTGGGTAAATTATGGTTTATGAGTGTTGTGGAATATTATTGTTCTGTAAGAAATGACCAGCAGGATGAATACAGAGAGGCTAGGAGAGACTTACATCAACTGATGCTGATTGAAATGTGCAGAACCAGGAGATCATTATACACTTCAACAATGATACTGTTTGAGGATGGATTCTGATGGAAGTGGATATCTTGAATAAAGAGAAGATCTAATTCAGTTCCAATTGATCAATGATGGACAGAATCAGCTACAGCCAGAGAAGGAACACTGGGAAATGAGTGTAAACTGTTTGCATTTTTGTTTTTCTTCCCAGGTTATTTTTACCTTCTGAATCCAATTCTTCCAGTGTAACAAGAAATTTGGTTCTGCACACATATATTGTATCTGGGATATACTATAACATTTTTAACATGTATAAGACTGCCTGCCATCTGGGGGAGGGGGTGGAGGGAAGGAAGGAAAAATCAGAACAGAAGTGAGTGCAAGGGATAATGTTGTAAAAAATTACCCATGAATATGTACTGTCAAAAAAAGTTATAATTATAAAATTTAAAAAAATTTTTAAAAAAGAAAGAAAGAAAGAAAGTCCCTCATGTACAAAGAATTGCCCTAGGAAGGTTTCTGAGTGCTCACAAGAATTTCTCCCCTCCTCTCCTCCCTAACCTGAGCAGAAATCCCTCAACAATATCTCTGACAATCAATATCTCTGACATCTCAGGGAGATGGCCAGAGAAAATGTTCTGAGTTGGAGAGAGAGAGAAAAGCTGGGAGACTGATGTTAATGTGTTGAAGAGTATGTGGAGATTTAAGGTGAAGACTGAAAAGGCAAACGGTGGGGGGGCAGCAATGAAGAGATTGTGTGTGTGTGTGTGTGTGTGTGTGTGTGTGTGTGTGAGAGAGAGAGAGAGAGAGAGAGAGAGAGAGAGAGAGAGAGAGAGACAGACAGACAGACAGACAGACAGACAAGGTCAGAGTTTTGACAACTGAGTGGAAGATGGACCAGAGTAGAGAGAGACTTGAAGCCTGGAGACCAATGAATCAATTATTTTACAGGTCCAAGCTTGAGAGTTGGAGGCCCTGTATCCAGGGGATGTTGATGTCAGAGGGGAGTAGGGGATGTATGGGAAAGATTTTCTGCAGGTAAACCAATATGTTAGAGACCCTTTTGAAGTGAGCAGCAGGAGTTAACGCCAATAGGCCTTGACAACAGATTAGATATTGGAAATGAGAGAGTCAGGAGTGAGAAGGTAAAAAAAGATAAGGGAAGAGAGCAGAAGGATCCTTGAGGGCGGGGCCTGTCAGACAGGTTCTTCCTCCTTGTCATGATGGGCAGGCTCCCAAGTCCTGCTTCCCTTAACCTCTGATATTCAGAGGCCCTGTGTGCTGGGGAGAAACCCCCATCTCCTGTTATTTTCTTTCTCTGCTCTCGTTTCCATCAGCCTCTGCAACCATTAAGGACCCATCTGGGCCCTCCCATCCCATGGTGCCCTCTGGAACCTCGATTCAATTGTTAGCAAACTGTCCTTCATCCAAGGGCAATTTCACTGCCATCTTGTGGAACATTTGGGAATTTGGCCCCTCCAGGAGGTGCTGCATCCCCCCGGCACCTGCTACGGACTTAACGAGCGTGGATTTCATTGTCCTCATCTATCAAATGTGGATGGCAAAACTGGTGCTGTCGTCAAGCCAAAGGTGTGGGGAGGGAAGGCACTCCTTCTAGGTGGGGGCCACTCCCCTGTTCCCTCAATCCCCAGGGCCTGATCACCACTTTTCTTTCCTTTTTGGAGCTTCAAGGAAGACTGCTCAGTTGCCTTCTGTTGCTAGCAGATGCTTTCCCCCTTTCCCAACTCACTGGGGGAGAGGGCGTATGTAGCCTCCCACCTTCTCCCTCCAACATTTTATGTGAACATTATCTGAAGGGATTCTCATTGGCTGTGGGGGGTGGAGTTCTTTGTCTTCCCTTGATTTCAGGTTTAAAATGTGCCCTTTTTGCTGAGTTTTAGAACTTGAAAGAGACTTCAATTAGTGCATTCCCCTCATTTTACAGATGAGGAAACTGAGGCCCAAGGATGGGGAATGACTTGCTCAATATGCCCTTAGGCCATGAGTAGTATAGCTGAGATTAGAATCCAGATTAGCATTAGAATCTAGTCTCTCCACTCTATCAGGCTTCCCCTTTAGTAAAAAGTAGTCAATACTTGAACCCAGGTCCTGTGCCTCCAGACTACTGGCTGGTTCCGCTCCAGCAGGCTTGGCCACCGTGATGGGTCCTTGTGTCACCCTCCCAACATACATCCATCTCTCTTGAGGAGATTGTCCGAAGTTTCTGTGCAGCAATGAGCATCCGGGCCCTTTGAGCCCCGGGCTTGTGCACCTGCTTCAGGGGCAGACAGAGAAAGTTACTGCCCTCTGTCCCATAATTGATGCAAATTCTCATGGATAATAAATGTCAGAGTTGAGACTCAAACCAAAGGTTCCTGACTCAACTTAGGCCTCAGAGGATCCAAGTTCAAATCCCACCTTAGTTACGAACTACCTTGGACAGCTCCCATCCTCTCTGTGTTATTTTTTTCTCCAATCTGTAAAGGTAGTTAGTTGGAGCTTGGGTCTCCAAAGTCTTACCTACCTTCTATATGTATAACTCCATAGCCAGCATTGTTTCCACCAACCCCTAAGTGAGTTCCACTAAGGAATCCTAGATAAGAAGGCCTAAATAAGAAAAGCCTTTTCTGGGCCCCCCTCTCTGCCCACCGGTACTTCAACTGCCTTGTTCTTATTTCTTTTCCCTTCTCTCTCCTGTTGTTCAGCCATTTGCAGTTGTATCCCGCTCTTCATGACCCAATATGGGATTTTCTTGGCAAAAATCCTGGAGTGGTTTGACGTTAGGATTACAAGGTGAGAACTCGGATTGTCTGGGCAATTCTCTAGCCCAGAATTCACACCTTTAGTTCCAATTATTTCTTCTCCAGTTCATTTGACAGGTAAGGAAACTGAGGCAAGCAGGGTGGACTAACTTGCCGGGGGTCACACAGCTAGGGAGTGTCTGAAGCTAGATTTGACCTCAGGAAGATGAGGTTTACTGCCTCCAGGTCCAGCACTCTGTCCATTGCACCACCTAGATTTTCTTTCTACAATCTTTCCTTTTGTGATCTCATCCATGCCTAAGATTTCCACTCTTCTTTTAGTCCAATCCCTTTCATACCCTAATCTCTAGCCACCTGCTCTATATCGCTGGCACTCTGAACTCTACAGATCTCCAAGCAAAACTTTCCAACTCCCACCTCCCCATCCCAAAAAAGCAAAAGCAGCAATGCTCCCAGTCACCCAGCTTCCAACTTTCCAATCATTTCTGACTCTTCCTCCTTGTTGTTCATTCCCTCTCCAACCTACTGAGTTTACCTGTGTAATCCCTTTTGACCCTTCCTCTCCTTGTAATCCCTCCTGTCAATACCTTGCATCATCCCCCTCCACCCACCAGCCCACTGTACTGGTTGCCCTGCCTTAAGTGCCACACTCCTACCAGCTAAATCCTCCTAGTGCACTCCCTGTTCAGGTCAGGCCACTCGGAATGACTTCTCATTGCTTCTTGAATCAGATTTCACTCCTTCACCTGGCAGCCCAGGTTCCACCCTTCCTTCCTTCTTCCCTCCCTGTCCCCCTCTGACTCTCTCTCCTTGCCATCCCTCTTCACGTGCTTTCATACAATTTTCATTTCATTTCATTTTATTCATTTCAAGTTTATGAATGTGTCAAACACTGAATACAATGAGCCTTTCCATACTTGAAAGTGTGTATTTCTTTTAGGTAGAGCTCGAGTTTCTTTTGTAAGCACATGGAGCTTTCAGAGCTGCCCTGCTCATCCGGGCTCCCTTCTGCTCTCTTCTCCTATTTGGGGAGGGGCTCTATCTTTGACTCTCCCTCCCTCCCTTTCTAAAAATAAAATAAAGAACGGAAGGGAAGCCTTGTCATAAATCTGCAGTAAAGTCCAAGGCTGAGTCCCAAAGGTGTGGCTCCTGCCGACCCTTGGAGCTGCTTTACTCACCATGAGGCCTCTGCACTCTGCACTGATCTCAGTTATTAAGGCTTTTCCAGTTGTTTTGACATTGTTTTACTCATCTCCATGTTTTACTCGTGCTGATCTTTCCACTGTTTTAGTTCATACAAGCCTTTCTGATCACCAAGTCAAATGCTTTTTCAGGCTACCAAACCACTTAGCTAAAGATTTTGTGTGTAAAGGTTACATCCCTCCTAGAATTGAAGTTCTGGTAAGGACAGGGATTGCTTCAGCTTTGCCTTTGTATCCATGCACTTGGCACACAGTAGGTGTTTTAACATGCTTGCTGAATGCTTAATTCTAGTACCAGAAATCTGTTGGCAAAGTTACATCGACAGATGATGTGGGGGACTGCCCGGGATACAAAAGAAAAGGATAGGGGGGCTTTTTTTCTGACTTTTGTTCCCCACATCTTTTTGACATTTAGTTTGTATTAAGCAAGCCAGATGTATCTGTGGAAACCCCGAGCAGTCAGTTAAACACAGGCAGCACACTTAGCTGAACTTGCTTGAAGTGGAAAGGTGCTTTGTTTGAGCTTTGGACCCCATTCTTGATTGAAAGTTTTTCCCACCCACTTGCCCCTGGACTAGAGAGTGTCTTTCATTCATACTTCTTGGCTTTTTGCTACAGGGCCTAAGCAATTTGTTTCCTTATTCCTCCACCTTTTCCCCATGGTCTTCAGTTATCATTTTTCCCACATGAATTTACATTGCTGAAGGATTTATTGGTTAGATAGGTGCAAAGGGTTATAGGAGAGACAGACTTATTCCTCCCAAGAAAGTAATGGAGCGGGTGGGTAATAAATTAAAAGGTGCCTGGGAGATCAGTTGTGCTTTGGTACTTGGGGATCAACAGCTACTGCTGCCAAAAGCTCCAAGAGGGGCAACTCTCTTTCAACTCTGAGGCTGACTCCAGACAGCAGATCCAATTACAAAGAGCCAGTATTCTTGGGCAGACCTCTATACTATTGTTGAAAAGTTGATTGTCCTAGAGGGAGAGAGGGAGGAAGGGAGGGAAAGAGAGGCTGTGGGAAATGTGGAATCTCACAGGATACGCGGCCATGGCTTTGGTGAACAGAGGAAGGAGCTGTATAAGAAGCTGCCAGAGGTAAGCAGAAATTTTGGTGAGACGATGTGGGGTCAGGGTCAGGCCCATAGCCTCTTTGAGAGGTGGGGCTAAGCACAGTCCTGGGGAAGGATGTCCACAGGATACAGTTCTTGTGTCTTCCTTGGTCAGAAGGGGACACTCTTCAGCCCCTTTGTCCCCTTTGACTCTTGGCTTAGCACACAGGATCGGGGGATTGCATCCTCCAGTCCCAGCCATCAAAGGAACAACAGCTCCTGGGTCTTTGAGCTTCCATACTGGGTCTTGTGATCATCGAACAACTTCCGCAGGGCTTCCATGTATAGGGTGTGGTACTTTTCCACTATCTCTTGGCTCGGATTCTCCATCTTGGGGACCATTATAGGCTCCCCAACTGATGGAACACATGGCAGAAAGAAGGACAAAAGGCATCAGAGCCTCCCTTGAACTTGTCCCCTCCCTTCCCCCATAAGGGTCCTAGTCTGAGCAGTTCCCACCCTCTCCCATCCTCCTGCCTCTGACTATGGTTCCTGTAGGCATTTGACCTGGACAAGAGTCTTCCTGGGGAATCCCCTTTCTGAGCTATCAAAGTCCTCTCACTGTCTTTTCCTCATTGCTCTGTGACTATCTGAAACCATCCATCTGCTTTAACCACTCTCCCCTCTCCTTCACATCACTATTGCCAAGTCTTGTGGGTTTTACAGCATCTTTCATCTCTCCTCTTCCCTTTACTCCTGTGGCCACCTGCACTATCGAATAGCTTCCTAAGTGGGTTCCCTGCTTCCAGCAATCTTAACTAGACAATTAACTAATTAATTAGTTAATTCCCTTCTCCAATGCATCCTCCACATAACTGCCAAAGCCATCTCAGAACATAGCTCTGATTCTGTTACTTCCCCTCAACAACCTCTGCTGGCTTCCTAATAGCTTTAAGATCTAGCTGAACTTTTCAGGTTGGCAACAAAGGACTTCCTCCATGTGGTACTTACCTCCTTTTCAGCCTTATTTGATAACCCCCCCTTTCATTCACTCTACATTCTGGGCCAAGCAGCTTGCTGCTGAGCTGAGCCACCCACTTCATCTTGTCCTCTCTTGCCTCTGAACATCCCCACCAGTTGCCACCCTCTGCCTAAAATCTCCCCATCTTGTACAGCTCCATTCATTGGAATTGGTTCCCTTCAAGGAAGCTCCTCCAATGAAAGCCAGCCACCCCTCCCTCTTCCCTGATGCTTTCCAAACACATTCTACTTTATATCATACTTAACTGTGGCCATGCCTTATGCTCCTGTTAAACTGTAAACTCTTTACAAGGCCTTTATTTTTTTTTCCTTTGGTTTCCAAGGTCCAACACAGTGCCTTCCTCATAGGAAGGGCTAGAGAAATGCTCTTTAGATAGACTTGGATCATCTGTCTTCCTTTCATTTTAGGCATGTCCTCTCCCTTCTCTGGGCCTCAGTTTCCTATTTTCTGAAATGAGGGAGTTGATCCAGATGACCACTCAGGTCCCTTCTGTCTCTTCTCTTTGGTCCTCTCTACTCACTTTGGGCTTTGATGTTCTCCTCAGTGTCGTTCCTCAAGTTCCTCCCCTCTGTCTCCATCCCTTCCTAGTTCTGCCCTTAGCCCCATCTCCTTTAGCCTGCCTCGGCACCCCTCCCTGTGCACAGCCTCTCCAAAGGGAGCTCACCGATGGTGATGATGGGCTTGGGGAGTGGCAGGAGTCCCCAGAAGTCCTGGAAGAAGCCACGTCCATAGAAGATACAAAAGTAAAAACCCCAGAAACTATGAAACCAGTTCTGGAATCGGCGCATACGGCTGCCCTCAGGGAACAGCACCTGGTGGTAGACTTCTGTCTCCCCAAAGGTGAAAGTCGGGACCAAGTGAGCCCTACAATGAAAACCGCATTGGTATAGCCAAAGAATGACAGGAAGCTGCCTCCCTGAGACTCTTCTTGGCCCATACTCTGCCCCCACTAGGCCATGGCTTGGGACTGAAGGTGCTGATGCTTTCCCCACCCCCCACCCCCGGCCATCCCTGTGCGATCCTGAGGTTTTGGGGAAGAATTCATTGCCAGAGAGAGCCACTACCATAGTCCCTCTGGGGCTTAACTTTGGGTGTCCATCCTCCTCCTCTTCAGATAGCAGGCCCTCTTCTTGTTTCCCCCATCACCACTGCCTACCCACACGATAGCACTCCCTCAAAGTAGACTGGACAATGTGGTTTTTGGTCTGGCTGGAGGGAGGATAGAATGGAGGCCTAAACCTCTGAACCCTTGGCTTGGCTTAGCTTTCTGGAGATGGGCCTACTTGACTCAGGGAAAGCTTTCAGAACAACTCAGAATCTGGTAGAGTGTCAATAAGTCCTTGCAGAATAAATGTGTTGTCTAGTTGAGAGTGGATTTATGTCCTCTCTCACTAGATTCTAAGTTCCAAGGGCAGAGACTGTGCTCTTGATTTATTTATTAATACTGTAATTATTTATTAATATAATATTATAATTACATATAATAGAATAATATATATTATTATTCTATTCAATATATAATATTATTATGTAATATGAATATAATAAAATATTATTGTTTATTATATCCCACAAACCACTTTTAGGTTTATGAATTTATTTGATCCTCACGACAACCCTGGGATGGAGATTCTGTTTTATTTTACGGGTGGGGAAATTGAGGCGTAGAGAGTGAAGTGTCTTGCCCAGGATTCAGTCTCAAGCCTTCCTGACTCCATGATCCACCCTCTAGCTTCCGGACCACCTGACTGCTCAGCTTCCTGAGTTTACACCCGGTATCTTGCCCAGTATCCAGCACATCATTATGTATACAGTCAGTGCAGGCCCTTAATAAGTGTTTCTTGAATGAATGAATGTGTTTGGGTCTTGGCCCTCTACTAGATCCTAACCTTCCTGAAAGCAGGGATTGTGTCTTCTCTAGATTATGTACCTCTTACTTTTCCTAGCATGTGCTCTGCATACAACAGGTACATAATTTAGATTTGTTGACTGAAATCAGCTAATAATGGGGGCTGACCCAGAGTCACCTACCCGTGCCGGAGGGCTGTGCGTACGAACCCTTTGCGCTTCTTGATGAACAGGGAGGTGCTGTTAGGAAAGCTCTGCAGAGCCTCGCCAACGCCCCCGATGACAATGCCCACCAGATTCCCAAGGCCTTTCTTGGACAACATGTAGTCAATGGCGGGCTGACTCACCGGGCACACACCTGTAGAGGAAGCAAGCCACTGACAGGGGTAGGGCAAAGGAGCCCAGCCTCGGGCCCTCACCTTCTGGCTTCCTCCTGGGCACCGATTTGTGCCTTTCCGGCCCACTTCAATCACTCCGATGCCAAGAGATGGCACAGAGGTCTCAGGGTTGTCCCATCATGGCTCCAGAGCAAGAAGCAAGGGCCGAAAGCAACATCGAGGGGGCTTTGAGTGAGTTATCAGCATGAGCTCCTTCTCCCTGCCTGTGGCCAGGCTGCCAGTGAGGGGCTAAGTGCCCGCACCTCAGAGGAACAGTTGGACCCACCTTTAGCCATGAGGTATTCCCTAATAAAGGGGATCTTGAAGAACCAGGAGAGTGTGGCCAGGTAGGGTGTGATGCCGGGGAAGGTGGCGGAGAAGTTCGTGGCCTCAGTGCAAAAGTTGCAGAAAGCCCCGAAGGTCAGGATGCCATGGGGATGAACACCCATGATGTAGTTGTGCTCTGGGCTCAGGTCCTTAGTCTTCAGGAGCTGGAACCAGAGTTGGGGGTAGAGAACATTGGAAAGAGATCACAAGGAGAGGAGGGAGGGTCAAGGAGGAGCACCCCCCAGCTACTTCAGTGAAAATGAGTGAATGAATGCATTGATTAAGCCCTTACTGGGTGCTGGGAACTGGAAGAAGCCCTGGGGAGGCAAATAGAAAAAAGGCATCAGGCTCCTGTCCCCAGGGGGCTTCTGGGCTACAGGGAGGAGCTGAATCTAGGGAGGGTGGGAGCCCTCCCAGTGGAGTCATAGAGAAATCGATTGACACCCAAGTCCTTTGCAAGGTGGCAATGTGGGTCAGAAAATCGGAGAGTTAGAGAGGGGGCTGGGGGGGGAAGTGGGCTGGTGGGCCTGGCCATAGACAGGCTGTGAGGATTAAGACAGCACAGATGGCTTTGATTCAGCTTCACTGGGGGTTGATGGGACAATGTTTTCTGCCCAAGCCTGTGGGTGGCAGCTAGGTGCCCCAGTACCCAGAGGGCTGGGCCTGGAGGTCGGAAGATCTGGCCTTGGGCACTTACTGAGTGTGACCCCAGACAAATCATGTCTCTGTTTTCTCAACTGTAAAATGGGGATCACAATAGCACTTTCCTCCTAGGATTGCTGTGATGATCAAATAATTTAAGATAATATTTGTGAAGCACTTAGCACAATGTCTAGTGCAGAGTAGACACTTAATAAAGTACTAGACTTGATTTCATCCCTTCCTTTCTTCCTTCCTTCTCTTTCTTTCTTTCTTCCTTCCCTCCTTCCTTCTTTCCTCACTTCCTGCATCCTTCCCTCCCTCTCTCCCTTCCTTCCCTCCTTCCTCCCTTCCTTCCTTTTCTTCCTTCCTTTCCTCCCTTCCTTCCTTCCTTTTCTTCCTTCCTTTCCTCCCTTCCTTCCTTCCTTCCTTCCTTCCTTCCTTCCTTCCTTCCTTCCTTCCTTCCTTCCTTCCTTCCTTCCTTCCTTCCTTCCTTCCTTCCTCCCTCTCTCCCTTCCTTCCCTCCTTCCTTCCTTTCCTCCCTTCCTTTCCTTCCTTCCTTCCTTCCTTCCTTCCTTCCTTCCTTCCTTCCTTCCTTCCTTCCTTCCTTCCTTCCTGCCTGCCTGCCTGCCTTCCTGCCTTCCTTCCTTCCTGCCTCCCTGCCTGCCAGGTATTTGGTAATGTCTGAAACCCAGAAGGCATTGCTCAATAGGAGGAAGGCTCAGAATTGCCTCTACCAGGACCCAGTCTGTCTCGTGCAGAGGCACCCTGGGCCTCTTCCAGGCTTTATTGTGGCATGAAGATGACCCTGGACTCTTGAAGGCTCTGTTCTCTGTAGAGGGCCAGAACTTTGGAGAAGTATACTTGAAACAAGGTGTTAACTCAGTGGAATTGATAAGACAATGGCTAATACAATGGTTATCTAGTGATTAATAGTTCTCTAGCTCAGCATGGTTGATTTAATCCTAAAACAAGGTGTCAGCCCAGTAGAATTAAGATGCTGCTCTAGTTTACTTGTACTTAGTCTAGTTCTACAAGCCTGACACCTACGGCAATGCATTTGTAATAGAGTATATAAGAGCTAAGAGATCTGGCCGGGGGCGGACTGGAAGATAGAGACCCTGGTGGTGGCTGGCCTGTCTCCTTCTCCTGGGGCCGGCCTAGCTTGCTGGAGGCCCTCTGGAATGGAATTTGGTTTCAGTGAGGGGATGCAGGAGGTAGGAGAGCCACCAGAGGCTTGGCAAGTCTTCTCTCTTGGGAGAGCCTTCCTTCCCGTCCTTCCAGGACAGTCTCTATCTTGAAGACTGTCCCCCTCCCAGACCTCTTAGCTCTTATATACTCTATTACAAGTACATCATCATTGTAGGGGTCAATCTTGTAGAATAGGTGTCAACTCATAGAACTATACTAAGTACTAGAGAATGATTATCTGATTTCCCCGAGTGGTAGGACTAAATCAATCATAGAGTTCCTGCCCTTTACAGCCCTCAGCACACAAGCTGTGGCCGCCCCTCTGAAGCGGAAGAGATTTCCACATGCCTGGTGACCGGCTGGGTGTTCTCTGTGGACCACGTAGGTAGGTGAGGCGCAGTGGGCAGAGAACCGAACTGGGAGTGGAGGCCCAGGACAGTTCTTCTGCCTGGGTGACCCTGGGCAAAACCTGGGGCCCTGTAAATGAGGGATCTCCAAGGTTCCCTTTTAACTTTGCCACATGAGCCTCTGAACCAAGTGCAGAAGGTTGCTGTTGTCCCCAGAATGCTAGACTTTGAGGTGCAGTTTGCTTTGGGCCACAATGGCTCAGAGCTCCTGGGCTTGGCAGTGCCGTCGGGGGCATCCCCCAAAGTCAGGGAGGTCCAGCAGTGGGGGGGGCAGCCCGATTCCGGCTCGGTGCCTGTGTTATCTTCCTCTGGGCTTTGGGTCTGGGTTCCTCCAGGTTCACCCCAAGGGTGTGTCCAAAAATGCTCTTCTTCTGGGGCCCTGAGGGACCCTATGTGAGGAGAGAAGGGCCTGGGCTGCGGGCCTGGGCTGCAGTCACTCACCTCAATGGGGAAGTAATCTCGGAGCATGGTCCAGACTTGCCAGTTCTGTACCCAGGCTGAACGCCTGCCACCTAAGGACACAGAGTGCAGAGGGGAATGACTAGGAACTTTGAACTCTAGAGCTTAACCTTTGCTTGATTCCCAGCAGCCGTGTGACCCTAATCGATTTACTTAACCTCTATGAACCTCAGTTTCCAAATTTGTAAAATGGGGATGGTAATACCAGCTTCCTCACAAGGTTGTTGCAAGGCTTAAACAAGAGAATGCTTGAAAAGCTCTTTGCCACTTTTAAGTGCCACCTAAGGGTGGGGGATGGCGCTTAGGGGTGAGGGATGGTGCCTAAAGGTGTGGTGCCATCTAAGGGTGAGAGAAGGTGCCCAGGGATGGGGGGGTGCTTCTGCTGCCAAAGAGATTGGGGCTGGCTGGGCAAGGGCCCTCACCTTGCTCGGGCGTCTTCCAGTCCAGGACAAGCCAGGCCACATAGAGTGCAGGCAGAGGCCAGAAAGGAGTGAACAGCAGGTAGAAAAAGGCAGGCAGTAAGATCCAGACTGTTAAGAAGACCAGAAAATTGGGGGGAAGCCCGGCTGGGGGGAGCTGAGAGCTGGGGCAGGGATCGTGGAAGCATCCTCAGCTCCTAGGCCTGACCAGCTCCTCCTGCCTCATCCCTTGTCAGCTGGCCCACGTGCCCTGGTCCATCCACCCCTTGTGCCCGCTTCCCACCCATGTAGCCGTTCAGTGGTCCACCTTCCATCCCGCTCCCCACCCTCTTCCACTAGCCTCTCCCCCTTTGGCCATCCCATCCTCCTCTACCCAACCAAACCTTCCCCCCTTTTATATGCCCACTCACCCTATCCCCCTGCCCTGTGGCTGTCCACACAACCTGTTGCTTTGCTATCGGCTCATCTGCTCGCTCTGGGCCCACCCACTCCCCTTTTCCCCGAGCCCCCTTGCTGTCTTCCTAGCCCTTTGCGTCCCTCCATTTTGGGCATGTCTGTCCCCTGTTCTGTACACTGGCTCCCTGCCCAGCCAACTCCTATCTACTATTTGTTCCCTGATAGCCCAAGTGTGGGATCTCCCGGCCCCTGTCTATATGCCCAGCCTGTTCCTTGATCCTCTGGCCATTTCTCAGGCTAGAAGTCTCCCCTAGCTTTTCCAAGGGACCCTCTAGGGTGGCAGTTCCAGCAGGGGCTAGAGGGGGTCGCTCGTTCTGTGATCCTGCCTCTGGCTCCTTTGTGACCATGGGGAGAGCACACTCCCTCCCTGGGCCTTGTTTTCCCTCTCTGAGCCATCAAGAGCATCTGCTGGTATTCCAGGCCCAGCTCAGTCTTTCCCCCACCATTTGGCCAGGAGTTGGTGGAAGACAAGACCCGTTCCCCAGCCAATACTCACATATGGTCAAGTAAGTCAGGTGCCACTGACAGATCGCAAGGCCCCGGCCGATGAAGCTGGTGTTACATTGCCAGCGGGAGGACATGGTACCCAGGAGCCCGAGGGAGGTGCTTGGCAAGGAACAGGAAGACCCGAAGAGCGGCGCTCAGAGATGCCTTTGGGACTCTGTGGGCTGGCAAGAGCTCAGGAAACCTGGCACCTGGGCTAATAGCTTTTGTGCCCTCTTCCCCGCCTACCACCCACAACCAGGGAGGAGAGGGGCCTTCTTTCATGGCCTGAGGCTCAGGCCTAGGCCCTGGCCCAGCCCTTTCACCCTTTGACTTCTTCTTGCCTGAGAGACCCCCCGGGTAGTTCAGAGAGCAAACTGAGAAGACATAGTTTCCCAGAAGCCTGAGGGGCAGGGGCAGGCCTGAAGGATAGGCTTCTCTTTCCAGGCTTTGCTGGGATTGCATCCAAATTCAGAGGAAATTGTTCCTCTGAACAATTGGCTGAGGGTTCTAGATGACTAGCCTGGGTGAGTCAGAAGCCAGGAGGTGGCTTTCCCTTTCCCCTCATTGGCCCCTTCTTTAATGGCCTCACCATTCCAGGGAAAGCAAGTCTGTCCCCAAGAGTGGTTTACAACAGTCTTGGGAGGCTGGTTCACTCTGCAGAAGAAGGAACTGAGACTCCAAGGGGACACATGACTTTTCCAGGGTCACAGAGCTTGTCAAAGATGGAATTTGAAGCCAGTGCTCTCTACTGTGGCAAAAGGTCACCCAAGGGACATTGAGGGAGGACTCCCTGTAGGAGGTCTCTCTTTGGGGCAGATGTGGTTTGTTCATGGCAACTTCCAGAAGGGAGAGTGGGAAGCACAGCACAGGCAGGGCTGGGCGCTGAACCTTTGCTTCCCTCCCAGGCCCCTTCTGAACCTTTTTGTCTCACGCCAATGGTGGCGTGGTCAACAAGACCCTTTAGAGCTGACGGGAGCGTGGCAGCAAGAGGGCGGCAGAGGGCTGGAAGAAGGAAGGCCGGGCGGTCAGGAGCCTTTTGCTTAGTCCCGGTGTGGGCCCAGGGGCTTGCTCCTTCCCCAGCCTCCCAGATGAACTTGGCTGGGGATGATCAATGATGGACAGACACCAACGGGGAGGGCTGGTGGAGCCACCGGAGCTCTGCTCTCAGGCCATCAGTGAATAGATTATGGATCTTTGACTCGGATGGAACCTGAAAGGTTATCTAGTCCAACTTCCTTACCTTACAGAGGAGGAAACTGAGGCACAGAGAGGGGAGCTCACAGAGCCCCACAGCCTGGGGCCCTGCAAGGCAGTAGTGGCAGGGAGGCTGAAAACCAGCCTGCCTGTGGTTTCCTGGAATTGCCTAGGCTCAGACCCTCCTCCCATATCCTCTTGCTCCATATCACTTTCTTCCCTTCTTTGGAAGCTGTTACCTTCCAGCTTAAATGGCAGCCAGGCGGTCCAGTGAGGAGAACTAAACAGACACACTAAATGGGGGGCTCTGGCCAAGTCAGTTTGCCTTTATCAGCCTCAGTTTCTCAACTACAAAATGGGGATTATATGAGTACCTAGCATCCAGGAGGATCAGATGAAACAACAAAGGGAAAGAGCTCGAGGCTCTTAAGGCTCTCTAGACATTCAAGCCATGATTCAGTGCCTGACGTGTGGCTTTGGTCACCTCACCCAGGCCTTCCCTGAGCCTTAGTTTATTCAGCTGTCAAATGAAGTGGGGGAGGGTTGAACTTCGAGGCAGGCCAGCTGCTGATCCTCTGGGCCCCGCAGCAGACCTGGTACACAGTGGGTGTTCAATGAATGGACAGCTGACCAACCAGCCTGCCGCTCAGGTGAGTTGCAAGGCTGTGGGATGTCCCTTTCCACATTGGGAAAGTAGATGAGATGTCCCAAGTTACACTTCTAGCTGCTGGGCCTGTCAGTTAATCCCAAATTGTCAGGGTGGAGTCCTGCCCATGGCTTCCTGGTGCCTTGGGCACTAGGGCACAAAAGGACTGAGTCACAGAGGCAGAATCCTGGGCATAGCAGTTTTGTACTAACTACTACGAATAGTAGTATTCCTAGTAATGGTAATAATATTATGCTCTCTATTGTGGCAGAAGGTCACCCAAGGGACATTGAGGGAGAACTCCCTGTAGGAAAGGGTCTCTCTTTGAGGCACATGTGGTTCGTTCATGGCAATTCCAGGAGGGAGAGTGGGAAGCACTGTATGAATTTACTAGTAAAATTGAATTTCGCTGTCTCTGTCCAGAGGTCAGGGGATCTCTGTCTGGATGGCTGGCTTGTACCCTATGCTGATGTTGGTGCAGGGGAAGCAAGGGAAAGAAATCCAAAGAGCTGGGGGCTTCTCCTCAGCCCCCCACCTAGGGAAGCAAGGGAAAGAAATCCAGGCAAAGAGCTGGGAGCTTCTCTTCAGCCCCCCTCCCATCTCTTGCCATTCCAGGCCTGATCTCCCTTGCCTGGGGGGAAGAGAAATCTCCCAGGCTCTAGATTCTTTTTAGGAGAAGGGAGTTGAATCATTGCTTATGAGACTGACCATCTGGGCTTGCCCTAAATTTGCAACTTGGAAGGGATCCAGCAGTCATTGGATGCAAGCTAGATGTGAACAAGAAGGCCCTCTGTGACATATTCAGCCATTCAGTGATGGGGCACCCAGTCCCTCCTGAGGCAGACGGTCCATTCACTCAGGGAACAGTGCTAACTGGTAGGGAATTTTCCCTGACATCACACTAAATTTGGCATCTTTGCAGTCCTCCATCCCCCTCATGGTTTCTTGTTTTCCTCTCTGGTGTAAAGGGCTGAAACTCTGAGTTGATGCACTGAGGTTGCATAACCAAGCACTTAAAGCTAATTATCAATTGGATAATACTCTATTAGCATATGCTTAGAAAATGGCCCTTCCCACTATTCTGTGTTGGTTTAATCTTTTGGTGTATACAGAGAATTAAGGGAAGGATTAGGGGTTGGAGTAAGACAAGCCAGAATCACTTTGGCCGTGGAAGAGGAAAAGGAAAGTCGTAGATATCCTGTGTCCATCCCCTTCACTTCTACTCATAAAGACCAAGAATAAAGACCCAAGAACTTTTGCTTATCCTGACTCCAGCTGATTCTAAGATATCCAGGGTACTAACTCGGTCATCACACTCTGGGACCCAGCACATCAAGTGTAATCTCTTCTGAATCTATAACAGATACTAAGAGGCAGCTCCTATGTGCCCCAAATCTGCACTTTTTGAAGTTAGACATACTCCCAATTCAGACTTCAGATGATGTGACTCCGAGGACCTTCCCATTCTAATAGCTGCTGCTGCTGCTGGAGGCTCTCCATTTTGTTAGCACTCAGCATCTCAAAACTTCCTCTATTTTGGAGAGCCCAGTACTCAGCTAAAGTGCCATTCATCCTCCTCTATTCACTTATTGGAAGTCAAAGGTCGGTGCCTTCAAAGAAAATATTGCTCAACTGAGATACATGAAATACAGGGTGGAGTCCACAACTGCTGGCTCAGATGTGGCTGGAATTGGGGTCTTTTTATGTGTTGTTCAGCTTAGCCACTGCCAGGTCCCTATTGGAGCGTTAACTAAAGATAACAAGTCCTCTTCTCCCATTGAAAGCAATTTGGAATGATACTATATGCCCAAAATGCTTATATCCTTTGACTCAGAGATCTCTTTGTTAGACAATTGCTTAAAAAGGTCCCAAGAAACAGATGTGAGAATGCACTTTCCATCTTCCTTTGCAGGGGATTATGGCTGTGGAACATGGCACAGACTGGTTAGCTCAGCTGATGACATGGTTAGTTTTATTGGACTGTTTTTCCCCCTCTTTTAAAATTTCTTGTTTTCAGGAATAGATCTTTGTGTTGGGGACATGGAAGGGATCTGTTTAGAAATGAAGGTGATATAAAAAGAAGAGCTATCAGTAGAAATTTTATTGCTTTTTCTTTTTTAAATTTATTTTTTGATTAAAACTTTTTTTCCCAAAACATATGCATGGACAATTCTTCAACATTAGCCCTTGCAAAACCATATGTTCCAATTTCCACCCCCCCTTTCCCCACCCCCTTACCAAGATGGCAAGTAGTTCAAAATGTGTTAAACATGGTAGAAATACCTGTTAAATCCAATATCTGCAGACATATTTCCACAACTATATTGCTGCACAAGAAAAATCAAATCAAAAAGGAAAAAAATGAGAGAGAAAATAAAATGCAAGTGAACAACAACAAAAAAAACAAAACAAGTGACAAAGAGTGAAAATGCTATGTTGTGATCTACCCTCAGTTCTCCTAGTCCTCTCTTTGGGTGCAGATGGCTCTCCCCAAAAGACTGCAACTATTCCCATTAAGATCAGGGGTGAAACAAGGTTGTCCACTATTAGCATTACTATTCAAGATTGTACTAGAAATGCTAGCTTTGGCAATAAGAGTGGAGAAAGAGATTAAAGCAATTAGAGTAGGTAATGAGGAAACCAAATTATCACTCTTTGTTGATATGATGGCATATTTAGAGAACCTCAAAGATTCTGCTAAAAAGCTATTAGGATGAATCTACACCCAGCCCTCTTTGTGGTAGCCAGAAACTGGAAAGTACGTGGATGCCCATCCGTTGGAGATTGGCTGAATAAATTGTGGTATATGAATAATATGGAATATTATTGTTCTGTAAGAAATGACCAACAGGATGATTTCAGAGAGGCCTGGAGAGACTTCCATGAACTGATGCTGAGTGAAATGAGCAGGACCAGGAGATCATTATACACTTCAACAACAATACTGTATGAAGATCAATTCTGATGGACGTGGCCCTCTCCAACAATGAGATGAACCAAATCAGTTCCAATAGAACAGTAATGAACTGAACCAGATACACCCAGCGAAAGAACTCTGGGAGCTGACTATGAACCACTACATAGAATTTCCAGTCCCTCTAATTTTGTCCGCCTGCATTTTGGATTTCCTTCACAGGCTAAATGTACACTATTTCAAAGTCCGATTCTTTTTGTTCAGCAAAACAACTGTTTGGTCATGTATACATATACTGTATTTAATTTGTACTCTAACATATTTAACATATATTGGTCAACCTGCCATCGGGGGGGGGGGAAGGAGGGGAAAAATTGGAACAAATGGTTTGGCAATTGTCAATGTTGTAAAAATTACCCATGCAAATATCTGGTAAATAAAAACTATTAGATATGCAAAAAAATTTGAACCTAGAAAAAAAAAAGAAAAGAAAGAATCCACACCTTTAGCAAAGTTGCAGGATACAAAATAAACTCACATAAATCATCAGCATTCTTATATGTCACTAACAAAATCCAACATAGTTACAAAGAGAAATTTCATTTAAAGTAACTACCAATAGTATAAAATATTTAGGAATCTATCTGCCAAGGGAAAATCAGAAACTATATGAGCAAAACTACAAAACACTTTCCATACAAATTAAGTCTGATCTAACCAATTGGAAAAATATTAAATGCTCTTGGATAGGGCGAGCAAATATAATAAAGATGACAATACTACCTAAACTGATCTATTTATTTAGTGCTATAGCAATCAGACTCCCAAAAAACTATTTTAATGACCTAAAAAAATAACAACAAAGTTCATATAGAAAAACAGAGAGTTCTCCCCATCACAAGATCATTGGGACCGGTCTAACGGTAAAAATTTAAAAGTAACAAAGAAAGAAGTAGCTCAGTGCCCCTTCAGAGACCTGTTGGATATCTCAACTCATGAATCAATTTGCCCTTCCTAATACAGAGTAGTGAGCCAGTTGACAGTCCAAAAGCAGTTTTCATTCCCAGGTGGGCACTGTACCAGGCCCTGTGGGTGGATGGGTGAGATAAAATAGAAACAGTGAATGCAATTAAGGAACTTCTGGTCCTCTGGGAGTGGGGTAAGTTGGGAATGGGCTGTATATTGGCAGAAGCATCCAGGATCAGCTCTGAAAGAAGCTGGGGATGCCACAAGGTGCCAGTTTGTTCCAGACATTGGGGGCCACTTGTGCAAAGCACAATGAGAGGAAATGGAATGCCATGATTGCAAAACAGCAGGCTGGTTTAACTGGAACAGAGAGGGCGTGAAAGCAGAGCTATGTGAAATGATTGAAAAAGTGAATGGGGCCCAGATAGTGGAGATCTTGAAATGCCATTTTATCCAACGGCACTAGGGAGCCATTGGAAATTTTTGAGTGGATGAGGGGGTGACAAGACCTGAGTTTTGTTTTAGGAATACCAGTTTGGCAGCTAGATAGAGATGGGTAAGATAGGGGAAGGAATAGAGTCTGGGAGAGCAATGAGGAGGCTATTGCAATAGTCCTGAATTAGGGTGGAGGCTAAATGAATAGAGAGGAGATGGATGTCAGTGATAAAGACACAGAGATGCTGGAACTACAAATCTACTTGAGAGAGCTTATTATTAAATATCTGGTGTGAGTATTCACACCTTCGAATTAGACAAAGACTACAAATCCAACTTGATTATTTGATTGTCTAGGCTTAAGGAAGCGATGCATGCTTGGAGTAAGCTCCAAAGTATGTTGTGGGCACATCTATCTATCAATCTATCATCTATCCATCTCTTTGTCTCTGTTTCTGTCTCCTCTCTATCTCTGTCTCTCTGTGTTTCTCTGTCTCTCTCTCTCTTTCCCCCTCTATTGAAGAACTGATTGTTAAACATTTGCCATCGCGCCCCTGGATATAGAAGTAGAAACAAGACTCGGCAACTACCTGCATGTAGAAGGTAAGGGAAAGAGACAGTGGCAAATGAGTTCAAGATTGTGGACCTCAGGGTGAGTGGTTGGCTGCTGGCGCCCTCAATAAAAATGAGAACATTTGGCGGAGGAGTGGTTTTAGGGGGAAGGAGAATGAGGTTTGCTTGGGACAGGCTGGAAGAATGGGCTTTCTTGCTGCCATGGGATTGGTGTGGGTGCGAGAGCCAGGATTTGTGAACTTGGGCAGCTAAAGATTCAAGGGGCCTTATTAGAAATGAATGTGAATGAATAAGGCTGTTTTTAATCACTCCATACCATGTACTCGTTAAGTGGTGGGGATACAAATGTATGCAAGGAAGACAGTCCTTGCTCCTATGGCCTGAAGTGAACTCTGAGTTTGAGGAATCTTGCTATTCTGAAGTAAGGCTCTGGGTCCTTTGGCTCTTTCCATTATGGCTAGGGCTGAAGGCCCTCCCAGCACTGCCCTGGTGTCTGCTTACCTCTTGGCCTCCCTGATGGCTCAGGAGAAGAAGCTCTTGAAGAAGATGCTTAGAAGTGAGCTGCATGAGAAAACCGTCTCTTGGCCAGATCAGCTGGTAGGGCTGAAGCTTCCTGGTGGCCAGATAGACTGGTGTTGATGAGCCTTCTTCACTGAGAAGCAGTTGTGTGCTCCTAGTACAGCCGAACAAGCCAAGGCTTGCATTGGGAAGGTCTGGGCACTTCAGTGTGGGTGGCCATTGCCACAAAAATGAGAAGGGGGACCTCTGCGGCATTGAAAGGGAGTTGGCAAACTTGATTGAAATGCACTCCCAAGACTGCCAAGGGATAGATGGAGGCTGTTACATCCTCGTGTTTTGATTTAAGGGCACTTTTGTTCAATATCTGAGTGTGGGCAGAGCTGTCTGGAGTCTGCCTTGTTCAACCCAGCATTTGGGACCTTGGCTCATGACTTGGGGCTCGACTTTATTTAAAAGCTTTAACAAATTTACTAAATAAATTTAGCGTAATTATTGGGAATCTCTTCAAGTCATAAATATTTCCATATGTTTCTCATATAACTGGAAGAACTTGCTAGAAAGGGAAATAATGTTTTCAAAAACAATAAAATAGATGAACCAAATGGTCAGAAACCTACCAAGATACATGAAACCTTTATAAATTCAATTATAAAACATTATTTTACAGAAATAAATTACAAATTAAGTTGAATCTGTATAATTAAAATGGAAACTAACATCCTGCTTAGATCTAGAGCCCAATTAACCTATGGATAAAATTCAATGCCAATAAGTATACACTGTAGAACTACATTTAAAAAATAACAAAATGGATGTGGAAGAACAGATTGACAAAAATCTCCAGGGCAATTGTGAGAAAAAATGAAGGAAAGAGAACTTGTACCGACTCTTTGGTACTTTATGTATTCTTCTTGAATGATATTTTATTTTATTTTCCAATTCCAGGGAAAACCAATTTTGAACATTTATTTTTTAAGCCTTTGAAATTTAGATTCTTCCCTTCCCTCCATCCTTGCCTCTCCCGGAGACAGTGAGCAATTTGATATGGGTCATACATGTGCGATCATGTACAACCTATTTCCATATTGGCCATGTTGTGAACGAAACTGTGCATGACTCAGCTTCTTAACTTGCCTCAGCATAATATTAAAGCTTCCAAATGTGAAGGAACCAACTAGGGACAATTTTCTGCCATATCCAGTTCTTATTAACAGGAGGAATGAGCCACGGGGGTGGAGATGTTGGGAACCTTGTGGAGAGGCTGCCCCTCTCCCTTACAGGAAAACTGGCTCTAGTATGACATGAACCTTGGATCTGGGGAAAGTGGATTTCAAAGGAAGGAAAGCTGGAGTTCTATGGAATAAAACGCTTCAGGGGAAGTCATCCCAGGAGAGAGAAATAATCAAGATAGGTGATGCCCAAGAACAAAGTTCTTTTTTTTTTTAATCAAAGCTTTTTGTTTTCAAAACATACAGAGATAATTTTTCAACATTGACCCTTGCATAGCCTTGTTCCAGATTTTCCCCTTCTTCGCCCCACCCCCTCCCCTAGATGGCAAGAAATCCAATATGTTAAATGTGGCAGAAATATATGTTAAATCCATATATGTAGACATATTTATATAATTATCTTGCTGCACAAGAAAAATCAGATCAAAAAGGAAAAAAATGAGAAAGAAAGAAAACAAAACAAGCAAACAACAATAGAAAGAGTAAGAATGTTATATTGTGATCCCCACTCATTTCCCACAGTCTTCTCCCTGGGTGCAGATGGCTCTCCCCATCACAAGATTATCTGAATCATCTCATTGTTGAGAAGAGCCATGTCCATCACAGTTGATCATCACATAATCTTGTTGTTGCCATGTGTGATGATTTCCTGGCTCTGCTCACTTCATTCAGCATCAGTTCATGTGAGTCTCTCCAGGCCTCTCTGAAATCATCCCTCTGATCGTTTCTTATAAAACAATAATATTCCATAACCTTTATAACCATAACTTATTCAGCCATTCTCCAATTGTTGGGCATCCACTCAGTTTCCAGTTTCCCGCCACTACACAAAGGGCTGCCACAAACATTTTCGCACATGGGGGTCCCTTTCCCTCCTTAAAGATCTCTTTGGGATACAGGTCTAGTAGAGACACTGCTGGATCAAAAGGGTTGCACAGTTTGATAACCTTTTGAACTTAGTTCCAGATTGCTCTCCAGAATAATTGGATTCTTTCACAGCTCCACCAACAATGCATCAGTGTCCCAGTTTTTCCCACAGCCCCTCCAACATTTATTATTATCTTTTCCTGTCATCTTAGCCAATCTGAGAGGTGTGTAGTGGTACCTCAGTTGTCTTAATTTGTATTTCTCTGATCCACAGTGATTTAGAGCATTTTTTTCCCTATGACTACAAATGATTTTAATTTTATCTGAAAATTGTTCATATCCTTTGATCATTTATCAACTGGAGAATGGCTTGAAAAGAATAAAGTTTTAAAGACACCAAGGGTGTCTTTGTTTCAAGGGAACAATTCCCAAGAGGAGGAAAAATGGGATTTGTATTGAGACACTAATGTGGAAGCCAGGGTTTCTCCAACCAGCTGAGATTTTAGAGAGAAACATACTGAAGATAAAAGCCAGGTGAGAGATGGGAGGAAGAATCCAAGAGAGGGGTCCAGGTCCCATCAGAGATAGTGTCTGGGGAGCTAATGATCAAAAGGAGCTGAAGCTAGGGAGGGACCTAAAGGACCACAAAAAAGATTCTTTTTTTTCCTATAAAAGAAGGATCAGAGAAGGGCTGGACCCTGGCTTGGAGTTGATGGGAAGATGACAGCTGCCAGCAGAGAGAAAATAGAGTTGCTCAATTGCAATTTTCCTTCTGTTTTTTTCCACCAAGAAGTACGACCTTTGTACAGGAGATGTAGGGGAAAAAAAAAGATGACTAAGAGGGAACTGATATTCAAGATAAAGAAAAAAGATAATGATGGAGCACTGTGCAGCCTTTGATGAACTCAAGTTCCTCGGGCAGGGGAACCGCCATCTTCCATCCTGAAAGAAGTAGTTGCTGACTGCTGAGCCGCTATTGGGGATAGCCAAAAAAGCCTGCTAAATAGGAGAGATCCCAAAGGACCAGAGAAGGGCAAATACTTGAATTTCCTCAAAGGGAAGAAAATAGGGCCTATCAATGAGAGGCCAATGGGTTCAACTTGGATTCCTGGGGAAATTCTAGAATAGGTCATTTTAGAGCAGGTTGGGGAATGTTTAGAAATGGAAGGGGTGATCACAAAGAGCCAACGTGGCTTCCTCTAGAACAGGCCATTCCCTTTTAGATAGGACAACTGATCTAGTTGTTCTTTTTTTTTTTTTGCTGAGGCAATTGGGGTTAAGTGACTTGCCCAGGGTCACACAGTGCTCATTTGTTTTTGAAGACAGGTGAAAGTCAGTCTTGACTCCAAGGGTGAATTGGATTGAAGTAAGATAGAGCTGTGCAGAGATGGTCAGTCCCACTTTCTCTTCCAGAGGCATCGAAGTCCAGGATAGAATGGGTGACTGGCTCCTTCCTTGGCTAACCAAGCTCTAAATGGTCCACAGTGTCAGCCGCCTTCATGGCTCTTGGAACAGACTGCTCTCATCCTCCCACTCCTCCACCAGAGGAAGTCTTCGCAGACTTGGTGAACACATCCCCCTAACTCACCAATGGGTCACCCTCAATCTGGTAAGTGCTGAGACTGTTTTCCTACCCACTACAGCTTCTTAGAGCCACAGGTGAGAGTTGAACCAAAGGTGGACACACAGCCCTGCAAAGCATTTGGTGGCCCTCATCCAGAGGTGCTCTTCTTCCCCAACACCTCATCCAAGCCCTAGAGCAGTAGATGAGAAGATGGCGGATAGAGCTCACTTGGATTTTAGGAAAGCATTTGATCAAGTCTCTCCACTTATTCCTGTGGCAGAGAATATGGGAAACTTGGAAGATGATAATACACGCAACTGGATTTCCAAGAGGCTCAAATTGAAACTAATTGGTAACGGCTCCGTGTCAACTTGGCTGGAGGAGGAGGAGGTCCCCAGGTTCTGCTATTTCCCATTGGTATCCTTGACTTGATTAAGAGTCCATGTGGTCTGCTCATCAGATGGGCAGAGGACAACCAGCTGGGAGGAGGGCCAGCTAAAATGTTGGAGGATGGCATCCGTGTCCAAAAGGGCCTTGGCAGGCTAGAGAACTGGGTCGAATATTAACAAGATGATGGTCACTAGGGGTAAATAAGTCTGGATACAACCAAGCACCATCACGAGTGTGGGGGAGAGGAGAGGTTACGGTTAGCCAGGGCTGGTTTTGAAAAAGATCTGGAGGCATTAAGGGATTTCAGGCTCAATTCAGGTCAGTGGTGAGTATCACAGCCTCCAAACAGGCTGATTGTTTTAGGGCTGTATAGGGAGGGACAGAGCTTCCAGAACAGAGCTCTTGTCTCTTCTCTGATCTCGTCAGTTCTATGCACCGTGGAGTAAGGCTATCAAGACATAGCAGAGCATCCAGAGGATGAGCAGGAGGGTGAGATAGGCCCGGAGAGCAGGCTACAGGAAAGTCAGCTAGAGGAACTTAGTCTCCAGAAGAGATGAGTCAGGAAGGACGCGAGCACTGCTTTTGAGTCTTTGGAAGACTGCCATAAAGGAAAGATGAGCTATGTCCCATTTGGTCCCAGAAGGGAGAACAGAAGCAGCATTGGGCGGAAGTTACAAAGGGGCTCATTGAGGTTTGATAGAAAAAGCAACTTCTTAAGAATCTGAACTGCCCCAAAGAGATTTGGACTCAAATCCCCAGTTCTTCCATGAAGTCTTCCTTGATTTCCCTGACCCCATTCTACTCCATCTGCCAAACTGGTACTGAATTCTCCCCGTGTGGACCTCCCAGCGCATTTTGTTTGTATCATAAATTACAGTTCTTTGTCTCTGCATCCTATGCTCCTGCGACACTGGAGGTTTCTGGAGGGCAGGAACTCATTTTTATCTTGCTTTTGAGATGCCCTCAGCCTTTACTGAGCACTAGGCGCTTCGGTGTTTGCTCAAGTGTCCAACTCCCAGGTGTCTATTTCCCATTCATCCCAGGGAGGGGATGAGCCACGTTATTTCTTTCTTGTTGACAACTCATTTCTTAGGTCATATTGTCTATCAGATTCCCCACCCCACTAGGGATGGAGATTAGGGTCAATTAGCTGGGCCAGAGGGAGAGAATCCTGGGGTGGGGAGGGACAGGGTGTGGTCCAAGTTACCACCTGAGAGGGTAAATAGAATTCAGTGCCAGGTTTACCTAGGATTCCTGGGTGTCAATAAAACCAGAGTTAGGCAGCCAGGAATCATGGGAGGGTAAATGACCTGAAGCTAGAGAAGGTCAGCATGGAAGGGGGTGTGTGTGTGGAGAAAAAGCTCTGTTGACCTTCCCCACCTTATCCTGCTTGTGCCCCTAGTGTTCATGAGCAAAAAAGAATCAAGTTTGCATGGAAATATGTAGAGCTGGAAGTGATCTTTCAAGTCAGTTAGTCCAACCTCTTTTTTTTTTTTTTTTTTTTTGTGAGAAAGAAACTGAGACAACTCAGAAAAGGCAAGAGACTTGCCTAAGTTGGCAACCCATAAGGTCTCACTTTTTTTTTTGGGGGGGGGAGGTAAGGCAATTGGAGTTAAGTGACTTGTCTAGGGTCACACAACTAGGAAGTATTGAATGTCTGGGGTCACATTTGAACTCAGGTCCTCCTGACTCCAGTCCTAGTACTCTTCACTGCAGCACCCCCTAGCTGTCTCATGCTGTTGGAATATAGGGAGGGGGAGAGGCTGGCAGAATCTTTAAGAGACCAAACCTGTAGGTTCAAAATGGCCATAGGTTGTGTGAAGAGCAGTTTTCAGCTAATCTTCTGCCTGGAACAAGGGTCAGATTCTCCCTCAGCCACTTATTAACTAGGTCAGGATGGGTTGGCATTTTGCTAAGGGCCCATCATATTCCTCCTCTTTAATGGAGGGCTGATAATACTTGGCCCTTGTGCATCATGCATTGAAGGGCGAGTGCTTTGCAAAGATAGCCAGGGTTGTCCCTCACTTTTGGCATGGGGTGGAGGGGGGATTGTGTGGCTCGGAGGCGGGCTAGACCTCTCCAGTCTATTTGCTGTACCTTCCTCCCACCTTTCTCCAAAGGAGACACTAATTTCTGCTAGAAGAGGAAGCCGGAGGTCGGGACCAGAAGCTTGGCCACTTGGCTCTTCCTGGATCGAGGGCATACCACAATGGAACTAGGTCTGTCTGCTCCCTTAAATGTTCCTCTGGACAGTGTGATTCTCAGTTCTGAGCTAACTTCTGATCACTGTTTCATTCACAGGGGAACGGGACCCCAAGCTCTTATCCAAAGTTTGACCTCTTTCCCACCAAATATAGTTCCACAACAAATACATGTAGCATGTGGCAAAGAATCCCATTTATCCAAGTCTGGCATAAAACAAGATCAGAGAAAGCCAAGGAGCCCTCCCACTAGGAGAACATACAGGGAGAGTTCTAGCTCTCACCCCAGGGGAAACTCCCTGAAATATCTAGGGTAGCTGGTTGCCTATAGGGGCATACATGATATAACTTGCCAACTCCTCTTGCATCAGTTTCTCCCAGGGTCATTTCCTTTGGATTGGTCATGTGTATTTTCCCTATTCAAGATGGAAGCCACTTTTCAACAATGAGATGATTGATGGCAGTTCCAATGATCTTATGATGAAGAGAACCATCTACACCCAGAGAGAGGCCTGTGGAACCTGAATGTGGTTCACAACATAGCATTTTCAGCTCTTTTTATTGCTTACTTGCATTTTGTTTTCTTTCTCTTTTTTTTTTCATTTTTTGATCTGATTTTTTTTTTGTGCAGCACGATAACTGTAGAAATATGTGTATATATTGGATTTAACATATATTTTAACATGTTTAACATATATTGGATTGTTTGCCATCTAGGGGAGGGGAAGGGGAGAAATTTGGAACATAAGGTGTTGCAAGGTTAATGTTGAAAAATTATCCATGCATATGTTTCGAAAATAAAAAGTTTTAATAATAAAAAAATAAAGTGGAAGAAGGAATGATTCTGGGGGGAAAAAAAAGATGGAAGCCAGATGTTCTTAAAGTGATTGCAGAACCCAAAGAAAGTAGATTGCTGAAGAGAGTCCAAAGAGACTCGGTGATTAGAAGAAAAACTAAATTCTGCTCTTGCCAATTTTGCCCTGCCTCTCACCTAGACACACAGGCTAGATCTCCACCAATGAGAAAAGAGTCCCTTACCAGTGGGCTTTGGGATTCAGCTTACACTCCTCTCTTGGATCCAAACTCTTTGTAGTCCCTGGAAAAGATCAGTAGAGGTAGGTCCCAAACCTGTAAGTATGCAGTATAGACAGAAGCACAAGCACTTTAAAACATTAAGAATGATTTTCCCAGGGTCCCAAGTAACCAACCTTCGGTACTATTGAAACAGAAAGAAACAAATGCACATTAACAGCATATACATAAGACATGGAATGGTACAGAATATCACAGGGGAGGATATTACAGTAACAATTTCATACAGGAAATAATACATGTACATTTATATCCATAGGACACAGCAATTGATCAAAAGCACTATCGTGGCTAACAAAGCAACAGGGTTCACGTCCCAGGTGCCCTAGTTTCTCAGGACTTCAGTGTTGGGCTGGCTGCTGGATCAGCCCACCTCCAATCCTAGTTCCATGATCTCCACGGCTCTGACTCCTGGAGCCGTAGGTATCATCTCAGGCCTCGGAAATTGGGGATAAGCAACAGAAAACAGAAACAAACATCTCCAGGCCCATTTCTTGGAGTCGGAGGTGATGAAAAGGAGTAGGGGAAGGCAAGTCCTTCCCCTCTTGCTGGCATAATTCATAATGTGGCAGGGGATGCGGTGGGCTCCCCACTAGGAAATCTGGACGTCCCTCCAAGGGCTTCTGTAGCTAGGGATAGTGGGGTGGCTTCTCCATTCCCCTCAGGGGGCTCCCTCACTTTGCCAACAATCCCCAGGGGGCCACAGTAACAGTCTGGAGCCAATCTACCTTTTCATTTTTTCTGTCTCATTTCTCCCTTATTAGAACCCTTTGTTCTAGTCAGACTATTCTGGAACATGCTGAACCCATTGTTGCCTTAAGGCTGTACCATTTGCCTGGAACACCCTCCTACCTCCTCTGGGTCTTAGCAAATTCTCCCTATTTTGCAAGGCCTGCCTTCCCTAAATGGTTTAGTCCACACTGATGCCTTCCCCCACCCCCATCCCTCTTTGGGTTCTCAGTCGCTTTGGTGTGAAGATGTGTCTCCACTTAGCTCATAAATTCTTTGAGGGGATTAGATGGCTTACTTAAAGTCAGGGCTCAAGGGATATTTGGTGATGCTGTCGCAGGCCTGCAGGGAGGCAGAACACCTGGCTCCCAGTGTTCTCTATGTGGCATATGGCATCAGAGAGATCTGGCTGATTAGAAGTGATCCTTTTCCAGGTTCTGCTTGTCTTCAGGGAGGTCACTTGTTTGGACAGATGCTTAGAGCTAATGCTAGGTGGTGGGTGTCCCTCTATAGCTGATCTCTGGGTTTGTTCAAGGGGTGGAGTTCCCACCCCCATGGGTATAGTGTGATTCTTCTGACTCACAGTTTCTCAGTTCCAGCCCCAGCCCTTCCCTCTCCATCCTCCTTCTTCTATCCCCCCCCATTTCATCTGTCAGGAAGAGAGACAATGCATGTTTACGTGAGGAAAAGGCTGCTGGGTCTTAGACACAGATGGGCTCCTAGCCCTCCTTAGCTCAGCTTAATTCAATTCCTACATTTGGGCCTTTGGGAATGGCCAGCACGTTCTAGGGAGGATGGAGAGGTTTGTGTCCGAGATGCTAGGGTGATCGTGGCCTACTGGGAAAATTGCTGAGCTTGAGGTTAGCTCGCATCTTCCCTCTTCAGCTCCTCCCTCAGACCTCCTCATCTTCCTAATGATGCTAGCTAGGCCCCTAGAACAAGAGGACAAGGGATGGAACCACAAGCATTTGATCATTGAGAGTCCAGAATCCCAGATATAAACTAGAAAGGGCCTTCAAAATCCCTTAGCCCACTCCCCTGGTTATAGAGAAGTCTGGGCTCTGAAAGCGTAGCTGAGCCTAGCTCTGGAAGTCTTCTTGAGCCAAAGCATAATACATGAAGGTCTTTCTACTCTATTCTGTTACTAAATGCTGTTATATCAACCATCCATCCTCACCTACCACCTGACGATTCCAGAAACCTTGAACCTCAGAGCTGGAAGGAACCTCAGACTGAGGATCTAGCCACCTTCCCTAACATGATGAGAGAACATTGATCCTCTGCTCGGCTATAGATCCACTGGAGGACAGCTACCACTGGTAGGGAGTCAAAAACCAGCCTTCTTCATGTGGGGAGGTAGAAGCTACTTTACCATGCATCTCCCATCACTGCCTAAGAAAAATGCTAATTCCTCAGATTCACCTCTACTCCCCACCCCTGAGCCAGGACCTACTTCTCCCTGCACTTAGCACTGGGCCCAGGAAGGGCCTTTGTCTAGAGTCACCTGCATGAAATGATAGGGCACGAGATGTCAGTGTAGGAGATAACGGAATGGCACAAGATGGCATGGCATGAGACGGCCCAGCATGAGCTAGCAGGATGGCAGCTTGTGCAATCTTGTCTTTGTAAGGAGAGGCTGGCCTTCCCAGGCAGGCCAAATATGGGGCTTTTCAGCTCTGGTGAACATATTTTAGCAACGGCATCACCAGCCACAGTATCCTGGAAAGGGCAACCAGGAGCACTTGAAAGGGGTTCAGTCTGGAGAAGAGAAGGCTCCAGAGACTCTCAACCCCATTTATGTCCTTCCCAACATTCTGTGGCACCCGGTACCGAGCACAATATATGACCAGATGGGCTGGAGCAGAGTCCAGGAAGCTCAGGCCAGAACACATGACTCCTTTAGAGGTGGCAGTCAATTCAAGTAAAAAAACATTTAACTACCTACTGTGTGCCAAAAAAGGAGCACCCAAGCTGAGCCTGGAAAGAAGGCAGAGATGGGGAAGGAGGACTCTCCAGATTGGGGGGCAAAGCTTGGAAAGATTGCACGGAGGCTGGAGATGCAGGGACCAGAATATTGTAATCTGGTTGACATGTCAGATTTATGAAGGGGAGTAGTGGAAAGAAGTAAGCTGTCAAGATAAGTTAAAACTGGACTCTGGATGTGTATCAGGGGGCATAGAGGATTTTACATGTCAATCTGGGAGCTTTTTATTTTAGTGTTGAAGATTTTTGAGTAAGAGAAGGACCTGGCCAGAACTGCGGCTTACTTAGGAAAGTGATTTCAGAAGCTGTATGGAGGCTGGATCGAGGAGTGGAGTACACGGAAGCAGAGAAGCCGATTGGGATGGGGTCATACTAGGCCTGATGGGAAGCAATGGAAGTGTAAACTGGGCTGGTGGTTCCATGACTGGAGAGAATGGGATGGATGCAAAAGATGAAGGAAGAAATGACAAAATTTGGCCCCTCTTGGATCTAAAGAATAACACTGAAGTAGTGAAGCGAAGCCCAGTAACCCAAATGAACGCCCTAGATGGACTCATAATTGGATGGGCAATGACCGAACCAGCAATAAATAGAATATCATTGTGCCGTCAGAAAGTACGAAAGAGCCAATAGCAGAGAATCCCGGCCAGCTTATGTAGCGTGAAGGAAGCACAAGCAGGACATTTTATACCAGGACAATCATATGGTAGAGACAAAGAGCTCTGAAAGGCTTCAGGACTCTGACTAAGGCAGTGACAAATCATGTCTTCAGAAGACCTGTGATGAAGTGTTACTCGTTGCTTGAGGGGAAGTAAGGCACATAATGCAGAGGCCTCCCTTTTGGGATCTACCCAGGATCCCTTTGTTTCACTTGATTCTGCTAGTTTGTAAAGGTGGGGTGGAATCTGCCCTCCTATCTTATCCAGAGGCCAAACTGGTTTAAGAACACCATTCAATCCATCAAAAGATTTTAGACTAAATGGGAAAATCTTCCAAAGACATTTGGCCAATGGAAAGAAAGCCTGCCCATTCCAATTGGCTGTCCATTATTGCTATCCTTTCCAGCTCCTCTATAAAAGCCCCGAGTAAGTTGGAACACAGGCTATTGAAGAAAGCAGTGGGAGTATACCATTCTAATGAAACCTCCTCAGAAAGAGTCTCATAGTGTGGAGGAGAGCCTAGGCTGCACTTTTGGTCAGATCTCTCTTTTTTTAATTTTAATTTTTTTTCCAGGTCTTCTCTTTGAACTCCATCCCCCCCACATACACCTTTGCCCCTTCCCACTTGGATCTTCTATCTTTGAACAGACGGTAGAATGTTGGACTTTCTCCTCACTGGTATCCTAACTGGTGTCCTTGGATCAGCCAATAGCAATGTCTACATTGGCAATTAAGGACAGATGGGCACACATTTCCCCTCTTTAAGGGGAACTTCTTCTAGTGACTTCCAACAACCCAGAGCTATGAGTTATTCTTTTGTCCCACCTGCTCTTTAACCTTGAACTCACTTTCCCCTGGATTTTAGTAGGAGCTTGTGTCATACATAGTTGAGGAGATGTTTGTTACCAATTGTGCTTATTCTGCCTTTGTAAATCCCCCTTTCCACAAATCTACTTAAAGCCAACTGACTAAATGATTCGCAACTGATATTCGTGGGAGGAAACATACAAGAAGAAGCTCAAATCAATGGCCTTAGAATATTGCCTAGAATTCTGAGGGGAAGATATAGCCAACTTCTGGGTACTCGACTCGTCAGGAGGAGCGAGAGTTGGGAGAAAAATAATGGCATCTTGGGAAAAGGACCCACTTGCAGAAATGTTTGTAGTAGCTCTTTTCATGATAACAAGGAATTGGAAAAGGAATAGATACCCCATCGATTGGGGCATGGCTAAATAAGTTATGGAATATGAAAGTTACGGAATATTATTGTTCTATAAAAATGACAAACAAGCTGATTATAGAAAGGCCTGGAAATATTTACATGAACTGATGTTGAGCGAAATGAGCAGAACCAGGAATACACTTTATACAGTAATAGCAAGAATGTGCAATGATCAACTATGAAAGGCTTGGTTCTTCTCAGCGGTTCAGTGATCCAAGGTAATTTCAATAAACTTTGGATAGAAAATGGCTTCTATGTCCAGAGAGAGAACTAAGGAGACTGAATGTACATCAACACATGCTATGTCCACTTCTTTTTTCTGTTTTTTTTTAAAGTCTCTCCCATTGTTTTTCCCTTTTGCTCTGTTTTTTTCCCTCCCAACATGATTCATAAAGCAATAAATAAACTTTAAAAAAGATAATGGCATCCTGGTAAACATTTAATGATCAACTGTCCTTTTAGGTCATCCCTTCCCAGATTCATTTGTTCATTCATTATTTATTTAGATTTTTTTGGTCTAGGTGAAAGAGGGGATTCTTTGCCTTAATTGCTACCTAGTCTTAATCACTGAATGGGTGCTCCTCAGTCAAACTGAGATCTGTTGAAGATCTTAGCTTAAAAAGGCCAAGTTTTCCCATTTTATCCAGGTCCACCTCCAGTCATCTTGACCTATATCTTACTACTGGACCCAGATGGCTCTAGAGGGGAAAGTGAAGCAAGGAAGCAAGGAAATCCAATTCACTTGCATGTCATGGCATCACTTCCCTGAAGTCATGGTTCTCTTTGAGAACAAAGTTCAATGACAACTAAATCATTTAGTCAATCATCATACATGTTGCTCTTACAGTACATGATGTTCTCCTGGTTCTGCCCACTTCCCTTTACACTTGTTCATGCAAGTTTGGCCAGGTGTTTCTGAAACCATCCCCTTTATCATTTCTTATAGCACAACGGTATTCCATGACAACCATATACTGTAACTTGTTCAGCCATTCCCCAATTGTTGTACATGTTCTCAGTTCCTAATTCTTTGCCATCAGAAAAGATATTTTTGCAATATAGGTTCTTTCCCTAGGGATACAGATCTAGAAGTAGTATTGCTGGGTCAAAGGCATGCATAGTTTTATGGTTTGGGGGAGCATAGTTCCAAATTGTTCTCCAGAATGATTGGACTAGTTCAGAATCCAGCAACAGTTCATTAGTATACCTCTTCTCCCTCATACCTTTTAGCACTTGTCATTTTTGATAGGTGTGAGGTGGTACTCTCACATTTGTCTAATTAATAGTCATTTAGATTTTGTATATGACTATGGATTATAGCTTTGATTTCTTCTTCTGAAAACTGTTCATATCTTTTGATCATTTATTAATTGGAGAATGGTTCTTATTTAAAAAAAAAATAAATTTGATCCTGTTTCCTATATATTTGAGAAATGAAGCTTTTATCAGAGAAACTTGCTGCAAATTATTATTTTTTAATATTACTTTATTGACTATGGTATCTTTTAACAAAATTAGTTTCCCTAATTATCTCTTTTAATTAGGTATATTTTTGCTTTTGCATCGACTGAGATCATCACAATTACTACCTCTGCCTGTTTTACTTCAACTGAAGCATAATAAATTCTGCTCCAGCTCTTTATTTTAATTCTGTGTATGTCTTTCTGTTTTAATTGGGCCTCTTGTAAATGACATATTGGTAGATTCAGGTTCTAATCCATTCTGCTACCTGCTTCTGTTTTATGGATGAGTTCATCCCATTCACATTCACAATTATGATTGTTGACTGTATATTTCTCTTCATTGTATTTTCTTCTATTTTTTTTTATCCTGTCCCTTCCTCAAAAGTCTGTTTTGCTTTTCACCACTGCCTCCCTTAATCTACTCTCCCAGCTATCACTTCCTTATATCTCAGCCCATTTCCCTTCTACTTCTCTGTGGGATAAAATTAATTTCTATTCTATGTATATGAACATATGTGTATATGTATATGAATGTGTATATTCTTACTTCTTTGACTCAGTTCAGATGAGAATGAGGTTCATGTTCTTTCCTACCCCACCACCATTTTCTCCATTGTAAAAACTGTTTTGTGTGCCTCTTTTATGTGAAATAATTTCCCACATTTTCCCTCTCCCTTCCCTTTCTCTAAGTATATTCCTCTTTTTCTTTTAAGACCATCACAACTTATGCTCTCTGTCTAAATAGACTCCTTTTCAATGCCCTAATTATGGTAAAGTTCTCAGGGTTATATGTGTCATCTTTCTATATAGGAATGTAAACAGTCTGACCTTATTAAGTCCCTTATGATTTATCACTAATTTATCTTTTTATGCTTTTTTTGAGTCTTGTGTTTGAATTCAGATTTTCTATTCAGTTTTGATATTTTTATCATGAATGCTTGAAATTCTTCTATTTCATTAAATATCCATTCCCCCCACTTTGTAAAAAGAAACTGAGTTTTGATGGGTAGGTTGTTTTTGGTTATAATCCTAGCTACTTATCCTTCTAGAATATATTCCAAGTCCTGTACTTCTTTAGAGTTGGGACTGCTAAATCTTGTGTGATCCTGACAATATTTGAATTTGAACGATTTCTTTCTGGATGTTTTTAGGATTTTCTCCTTGACCTTGGGGTTGTGGAATTTGGCTATAATATTCCTGGGAGTTTTCCTCTTAGGATTTATTTTAGGAGGTGATCAGTAGATTTTTTCAATTTTTACTTTGCCCTCTGGTTCTAAGATATCTCGGGCAATTTTCCTTTATATTTCTTAAAATATGATGTCTAGGTTCCTTTTTTTTTTTTTTTTTTTTAGTCATGGCTTTCAGGTAGTCCAATAATTATTAAGTTATCTCTCCGTCACTGATTTTTTCTATAAAATCTTTCACATTTTCTTCTATTTTTTTCACTTTTGATTTTGTTTGATCATTTCTTGATGTCTCATGGAGTCACTAACTTCCACTTGATCAATTCTGATTTTTGAGTACTAATCTTCAGGATTTTTTGATCTCTCTTTTACTAAGCTGTTAATTCTCTTTTCACAAATTTCTTGCTTTTGTCTCATTTCCCAGTTTTTCCTGTAGCCACTTATTTGATTCTAAAAAATATTCTCTCTCTCTCTTTCTATGTTTCTGTCTCTGTCTCTGTCTCTGCCTCTCTCTCTCACACAGACACACACACACGCATACTCTCTCTCCCTGTCTCTCTCATTCTCTCTCTCTGTTTTTTCTCATTCTCTCTCTCTCTGTCTTTCACTCTCATTATGTCTCTCTCTCTCTGTCTCTTCCCCCCCCCCATCACTGTTTCTCACTCTCTCACACACGCTCTTTCTCTCTTTTTTAAAAACTAAGAATTCTTGTTGGATTTCTGTCCAATACTGAGACTTCACTTGTAGATGCTTTTAAGTCATTATCTTCTGAGTTTGTGTCTTGAGTTTCCCTGTTACTATAGTGACTTTTCAATGTTCAGGGTTTTTTTTTTAATTCTTTGCTCATTTTTCTAGCCTATTTTTTGACTTTGCACTTTGTATTAGAATTGGGTTTTACTCACCTTTAGGGGTGGGAGGGATGTCTGGCCTCATCTTCTGACTTTTGTGTCCTTCTGCTTCCTTAGCTAGGTCTGGGGCCTATTGTGATACAGGAGAAGTCTGGTCACTGCCCTCCTACTCTGAGCTTTGGTCTTTATCCAGGTGGGGGCCCTCCTCCTCTGGTTCTGCAACTGCTTTTCTCTGCCTTGGGACTGAAATGCAGAACTGGGTAATGGGTGATGTGTTTTTTTAAGTTGTTTAGAGGGGTGTGTTAGGAGGGCTGGGCAAAAATACTCACTTTCCCTTGCCATCTTGGCTTTAGCTTTTTTCTCTTTTTATGCGTGTTTTGGGACATTATTTGATTTCACATTATTAGTCACAAATCCTGAAAATCACCCAAATCAATTTCATGTTTTAAATTTCCCTTAAAGAGCACATTTTTTTTCATCAGCTATCAGGGGTGAAGTTAGTTCCTGGTAAAGCCAAGAAGACAATTTGGAAAATAGCCAAAAAAAGTCAAGAAGACAATTGGAAAATAAAAGTCAAACTTTTCATCATTGTTTCTGTCAGATAAAAATCATAAATTCACGTGCTGAATTATATTTTCTAGTAGCATGCTGACATATTCCTAGGAACAACATTTGCTTTATTATTCTGATTAAATAAAATGCCTTTAAACGCAGTGTTTTTATAGGGACATCTAGGCAGCCCAGTGAATATAGCACCATGTCTGAAGTCAGCAATATTTGAGTTCAAATCTGGCCTCAGATACTTATTAGCTATGTGGCCTGCAAGTCACTTAACTTGTTTACCTCATCTATAAAGTAAGGATCATAATGGTCCCTCGCTCCCAGAACTGTGGAGAGGATTAAAAGAGACTAATAATTGTAGAGCCCAGTGACTGGCACTGAGTTGACTACAGAAATGTTAGCTTTTGTTGGAATTAATATTATTATTAAACCCATCTGAATTAATCAAATATGGATTCATGCTTTCTAGTATGAATCTTTCAATGTTCTAGTCCTAATCTTTCTATTCCACTATAGCTCTTATGGTTGTTTAATAATTGGAGCGCTTTCTTAATGTTAGTTGATCTTGATGCAAATGAGGTTGAAAGTATTAAGTTATTCAAGAATGTTAATCATTAAAAGAAAGTTTTGCAATTTGCTAATTTTCTTGCCAAACCAGAACAAGAAAAATGAAAACAATTCAGATATGTGCCCGACAACGAATATAGCTCACAAAGTCTGTAGGCCTCTGCTCGGTCCTAGTACCTGGCCAGTTTGAATTATTGGAATCCCAAGTCCTTTAGCCACAGTTTTTTTTAAACACAGTATGATTTTTATTAGTGATAAATAGAATCGATTTTATCCATAAATACTTGAAGATGATGAAATTGTTTTCATTCTGATATCGAATCACCAAGTGATCACTGCATTCAGTGACTGAAGCAGGGCCAATGGCCGTAAGAAAATTTTCAAACCGCTTTGTAGCCACTCCAGCCTTTGTTCCCAGGTTTGTATTATTAGTACCATCAGAACAAAATGCAATAAGTTTGCCTTCAGAGATTCATAATTAAAGTCGCCATCAATTAATGAAACCACACGTGTACTGAAAATACACTCTCATGCCCATCAGTCGGGAAAGGGCTGAACAGGTTGTGGTCTATGGTTGGGATGGATCACTCTGGTGCTATCAGAAGAATAAAGGGGATGGGTTCAGAAAATCTTAGGAACACCTGGATGAACTGTTGCAGAGTGAAGTGAGTAGAGCCAGGAGAACAATAAACAGCAATGCTGACCATCAGATCAACTGGGAAAGATTTTGTAACTCTAATCAATACAATGACCCACCACAGTCCAGAAGGGCTCATGATGAGATGTGCTCTCCACCTCCAGAGAGACAGAGATGATGGACTAAAGAGGCAGATGCAGGTTATTTTTTTTTTAAATCAGAGAAAACACTAGTTCAGAACATGACATTTCAGTGAATAGCATGGCAAAGAAACCTATCCTATCCCCAAATCCAGAGAAGTACGCTTTCCTACAAATTATTAAGAAACACACAGAGAGGAATATGTGTGTGGACAGATTACAACCAGGGAGAGAGTAGACATATATATATGGAGAGGACACACACGTGGATTTTGAGGAGAAGGAGACAAGGCCTTCTGGGAAAGAAAGTCATAAGGAGTTGGGATGGCAAGAGGAAAAAGACAGCAGGAAACAGCTGTTGAACCCCGAGGGTTCTCAAGGGTCTGGAGGCCGGGAGTTATGGAAGTTGTGATGAGCAGCTGCTACCTTGGGGAGCACTCTGCTAAGAGAGCTGGACTAGAGATTGGGCATGTGGCTGCAGCTGTGGAGGGCAGCCGGGGGACCAAGACACAACAGTCCTGCTCTTCAGCAAGGATCTTGATTCGTTTGAAGTTCTGGCTCACGTATTGGGTGTCAGGGTTTATTTTGTGGAAACTGTGACTAACCCTCAGAGGAAGGAACAGTCTGCCGGCGAGCCAGAGCTAGCTTCCTGCTAACTGCATTTCATTTCTAGTCTCTTTTTTGTTCCTTACATGCAAGATAATAAACCAGTTTTCTGGGTGCTAGGACGCTTCTGGTTAGGAGGAAAAGAAGCCAAAATTATTCTAGAGAAGGCTTCAAGACGGACCCCGCCTTTAGGATCCCAAAGCTTCAAGTACCAGACCATGGGGTACAGTGAATAAGTGCCTACTGCTGCCTGGCATGGTGCTAAAATCTGAGATGCCCTTTGCTGAGTTCTGATTGAGGATATCTCTGCTGGGTATTCCAGACCCTCCACAAGCACATGGCAGGCAGGCTCTCCGGCCAAACTGAATACCTCTCTTTTGCCTACCTTTGCACCACCTTTGCTTATGTTCTTCCTTGCTTCCTGCTTCCTGGGTAGTGGCTCTCCCCATCAGCTTTCAATCCACTTCTCAGAGGGAGCTGGTCTTAAAGCAGGAAGCCCCACATTTAAATCCCGCTTCTGCCACATCATGGTTGTGTGACCCTGGACCTCAACTCTCAGTACTCTGGACATTTCCCAAGACTCTCCAAGCTGCTCATCTCCATTGGCAGAGGGAGCTTCTGGACCTGGGATTTCCCATGTTGGGCGAAGTCCCAGGCCCAGTCCCTGTCCTAGAAATTGTTCCAAATGCAATTACGAAACAGTAGTGTTCATTGGAGTATATTTTATCCTCCTCCTAGACTGGAGGCTCCCTGAAGGCAGGAATCCCCAGAGGCCTCTCTTGTGCATTGTGCTCTCTCTAGACTCCTATTACCCAGCACAAGGCTCTGTATGTAGTAGGTGCACATTAACTGGTGGCTGAATTAAACTGACTTGGATCCCAGACTGCGAGAGCTGGGAGGAACCTCAAAGGCCCAGTCCCTTCAGACAATCCCTCTGGGTTTACGGAGGAGGAAATGTTGGCAAGAGAAAAGGTATTTGTCCTAGTTCCCATGGATAGCAAATGGTCAAAGCAGGAACAGGAATTCAGGTCACAGAGGCCTTCCTCCCACCTGCAGGAAGAAGACGAGGAGAAGGGGAGGGGCTTCTCCTAGCAGCTTGACTTTAAGTATGAAACCTCCCTGTGTAACCTAGGTAACCAGGATTCTAGATCAGGGGACTGCAGGATGCATCCAGATTGGGACAGAGCTTTTTATGACAGGCTTTTGGGACAAGGCAGAAAGCTGCGGGCTGGATGATAATGCAAATTAGTGGGTTCAGAGTGGGTTGGATTACAGGCCCCCAAAGGGATCATCGCTGCATTAGAAGGAATCTGGGCTTGGCCTTGAGATGCTCCCCCTTTTCATCAGTGACTGGTAGAAGGGCAAAGATCTCACACTGTTCTCATTTGCAGAGGACACGAACTGGGAGGGACAGCTAATTTGTGAGGTGGGGGGGTTTAGGGAGGGCTGGCACATGGAAGGGGGATGAGCCTTAGGCTGTTGGACTCCAAAAGTGGAGCAAGGACCAGCAATGGTGGGAGTGGGGGGGGGCAGGGGTGAGATTGCCCAACAAGTCCACCAAAGCTGTCCTAAAGTGCAATGGGCTAGTTCTGTGACGGGAGCTGTTTCTGGGAGGGCCATGGAGGGTATCTCAGTGTGGATGGATGCAGAGAGGTAGACATGGTGAAAAGCTTTGGCTCTAGAGTCCAAGAACCTCACCACTGACATTTAGGATCTGTTTCCTCATCTGTCAAGAGTAGTTGACTTCTGGATCTCAAATGTGAAGTGCCCTCCAACTGCAAGATCCTGTGGAGCCCATTCTTCCAGAGATGTTTCACGGGGCCCCTGGTGGGTGGAGCTACTCTTGGCTCCTATAATGCTCCATTTGCTTACTTGGCTCCTGGCCTTTCCCCATCACTTTCCAGGACTGTCATCTGGGTTTTGCAGACCCATTTCCTGTGTCCCCACTGCCCTTCAATTTGCCCCTGAGTTTTCCATCCTGATATGGGCACTGAGAGGTCTGTCACTTTTTGGAGGGCAGTCTTTACCTCAGCCAGGTTTGGTTGGGGGGGTGGAGCCAGTGGGACAGCTGGGAAAATTCAAGAAGTGCCAGCATCCCTGTAGGCATTCCTGTAAGTAGGGGCCTGCCCAGAAATTACTAGCCCTGGCGAATCGGCCACAAGATAGTCCTGTTGCAATATGGGTCTGAACTCCCTTCTAACTCTGAGAGGCTGCGATTCAAATTACTGAGAGAAATGGGTGCCAGTCACGTGATCCACTGTGGAGCTCCAGAAGACAGGAGTGGCTGTCTCTGTTGCTCAGACCTCTGGCTCCCTCCCACCTTAGCTCCATCTGCTGGTGATTTCTTCTTCCTTCAAGGATTAGTGTAGAAGCCCTAGCCCCTGCTCCATGCCATGGGTGTGGCTTGGATCTCTCCTAGGTGTTTTGAACCATTTTCTATTCTCGGTTGGGCATTTCCGTCCCTTGTTGGACAGCTGGCTCCTTGAGGGTAGGGCCTGCTGCCCCCTGTCACTGACGGAGCCACGGTGCTCAGCAATGTCTCTTGTGCATAGTGCACATGGTCTAAGAAATATCTGTGGCTTTGACTAGACCCTCCTGGGCAGCAGCAGCACAGTGGGCCAAGGTGGGATAATTTGTAGGTGTCCTTTCAGGCTGGTCCTGCCTGCTGAGAACAGACTCAAGTGAGCCCCTAAGCTCCTGGTATGGATTGGCAAGTCCATGGAAAGGATCTGGGCGGGAAAAATGGGTCTGTGAAGGTACAGGAGAGCTTAGGACAACAGTAGCCAGGCACTAGACCCCTGTGTTGTGTCTTAGAGGGGCTGAAGGAAGTTTGCTTGTTTCCATGTGACCACTGTGCATAAAAGATGAAGTATGTGTGTTGGGGGGAGGGGGGAACATCTTCCAAGAACTTCCATCTCCCCAAAGGGTCACAGGCCATTGCTCCCATGGTCTTGGCTTGGGTTTGGCTTTCTGGAGCCTGCCTTTCCAGAATCCCTCCTCACTCCAGCTCCTCCTTCTTCTGTTGGACACCCAGGGTCTTCTGGGGTCCTGTTAGAAGATTGTCAGCTCCTGAGTCTCCGGGATCCCATAATGGACCTTGTGCTTCTCGAACAGCTTCTGCAGGGCCTTGATGTATCGGGCGTGGTATTCGTCTATCAGCTCCTGGCTTGGTTTCTCAATTTTGGGGACTGGAATGGGCTCCCCAACTGCTTAGGGAGTTGCAAAAAAGATTCAGGCAAATCAAGTATCAGTCTCCTACCGAACCCACTGCTCCTTAGCTCATAAAGCTACCCAGTGGGGTCCGACTGGGAAAGAGAGGTGATGGGGGGGGGAAGTGAAGGACATTCTCTCCTCCCCTCTGCCTCAGGAAAGACCCTGGGCAGATCCATTTCTGGGGCATCCCACTTATTCCTTTGCTTCCCAACCTTCATTTCAGCCAGGAGTCAGAAAAGGCAGTTGGGAGATGCTGAGTCAAGGCATGGCTGCTTGCCTAAGGGATAGTCTGGGGGCTGGAAGAAAGCTTACCAACAGTGGTGATGGGCAGGTTGAAAGGAAGGAAGCCCCAGGAGTTCTTGGTGAGACCCCGGCCATGGAATGTACAGAAATTCAGGCCCAAGAAGGCCTTGGCTGTCTTCTGGAAGACTTTTTGGAAAGATCTCAGCCACGTGCCATCACGGAAGATTACCTGTTTGTGAACTTCATTCTCTCCAAAAGAATAGGAAGGAACCAGGTACGCCCTACCAAAAGGGTGGGTGTGGGTCTGGAGAAGTAGATGAACCCCCCGCGGTAACTCCTCCAATGAAGCGTCCTTCTGGGATGCCTTTCCCCAACCATTCAGTCTTCCTCTCTATCCTATTCCTCTAGCCCATATTCCTTCTCCTCCACTGCCGTCTCTCATGGCCAGAGCCAAGGCCCAAGGGTACCTGCTGCGGCTGAGCCTTGGCTAATTCTGGAACTGGCTCACGGTCACACACACACGTGGCAGAGCTGAGATTTGAAGCCAGGATTTCTACCTTCTTGTTCTCTCTCACTTCTTCTACATGCCTTCCCTGTCCCCCAATCTCCCTCCTTTACTGTGTCTGGGGCACCTCAAGGTGAATTCTGAGCATAAGGGCTCGAGCAATTTCCTTTCCCCTCAGGAACAAGTGATTTACCAATCGCTTTGTCATTCCACAAGAGGGCAGGCTCTGTCTCTCCCAACCCCATCTCTGAGGATGGGGCCAACATGTTCTCATTCTTTTTTATCCCTGAAGCAAGGAGCCCCAAATTCTGTACCTACTAGGTACCAAATCAACACTTAACAAAAAACCTTTTGAGAAACAACAATGTATTCATGTAAGTGTGTGTGTGAGCATCTGAATGTGGATGTGGTTGTGATTTAGCAGATGTTGGAACTGAAGCTGCCAGTTCTACCACTTACTAGCTATGTGACCTCCCTGTCCCTCAGTTTCCTCATCTGTAAAAAAGAGTACAACAACGGTCCCGTCTACCTTTAAAGCATCCATATACACTACATAGATAGACATACAAAACAAATATGCACATTAAAATACACATACAGATTGGTATCTTGGCGGTAGGGCACACAGGATTACACAGCCAGTAAGTACTGGGGAAGACGGGCCCGATCCTGGGCCTTCCTGGCTCACGGCTTGGCTCTCCTGCCACGAAACGTGCCGCCGCCCCCCTCCCCCCCCACATACGTTTGTTGTCATCTGTACGTCTAGAAAGTGGGCTTTTGTCTACTTCTGTATATACTCACATCCATGACTTTATGTGATTGGGTCAAGGTTATGACCCATCTGCCCACTGAGGTCCACGCCACTGTCCCATGGGAACAGGAGAGAAGGTGGTTACCTTTGCCTCCTCATCAAGCAATATGGCAGGAGAGCCCGGAGTACTAATCAGCATTTGATATGTGTCTGTGATTCACAAGTTAGAGATATGGGGCAACAGGTCGATTTGGTGAAATTCAGAAATGCCTACTATGTGCAAGGGTTACCCGGTCACTGCTCTCCTCTCACCCCATATGCCTGAGGAAGGGGCCCCCAGATCATTTGGGCCAGAGGAGCAGATCTTGCCCGTAGGACCCAACGTCAGAAAAAAGACTTCAGGGAAAACCTTGGTGTGTGTTGAGCTGGTGATATTTTTCTTGGCAAAGGGGAAAGGCTTGGCAAGGGCCCTGACCTCTCTGGCTTCCAGTTTCTCTTCATTCACTCTGCTTTTCAGGTCCCCTGCCTTTCATTTGTCTGTAAACTTCAACGATACTCCTTCTGTTGGAGAGCCCCAAACCCAAAGGGAGCAGCTGGCCACTGGCTAGAGAAGGGCAGCCCTCGGGGAGCCTTGGGCTTGGCCAGCAGAGTGGTCTCCCCCATCATCCCCTTCCTACAGTGGCTTGCATGGGTCCTGTCCCATGTGGTGTGACCTTGGTTAATTCTATCACCTTCCTCATTAATGAGATGGTCCCAAGAGTCCCTTTCCAATCTCTACCTATGTCTACTCAGCACGTTTGCCTGGAAACCTGCCTACCACAGTTTCCTCATGGCCAACAGCCGACGCCCCTTGACACTGACTACAATCCGAATGATCCATCTAATGAAAGGTGATTTTAGGGGATTGGTGGTCTGGGGCCAAGGACCTACCCTGTCTGGAAAGCCAGTCGCACGAAGCCTTTGCGATTGGTCAGAATGACGTTGCTGCTTCCGGGATTGCTCAGGAGGGCTTCGGCGGCCCCTCCCACCACCACGATCACAGCATTGCCAGAGCCCATCTGTGTTAGCAAATACTTCATGGCCGTTTGACTCACTGGGCATATGCCTATGGAATCAAGAGCACACAGCAGAACTCAGAAGCCTGGTGCCTGGAGAAGGCCACACTCCCTGACTCTCTCCCCCTCCCTCTCCTTCCCTTCCTTCTTCATCTCCTCTTCCTTGCCCTCTTGTCTTCCTCTTCCTCCCCTTCCCTCTCCATTCTCCACCCCTCCTCCCTTTTACTTCTTTTCCCACCTAGCTACCTCCATAAGCTAGACCAGTTCCCATTCAGTAGGTGGGTTACGGGAGGGGGGGTGGGAGGGGGAGGGGGAGGTAGAGGGAAAGGGTCCAGCACAGCCTGGCCCTGCTGGGTGATGCTGTGGGGTAGGCCGCTCTTGAACAGTAAGTGCCAAGTGTTTGTCCAAAGGGGCCATCATTCAGGCCCCTATCATCCTGTCTTTCAAGGGCAATTCAGAACCAGAGGCCAGAGAACCGAGAAGAAAGGCAATGTGAGCAAGGGGAGCCGTGCACTGGCAGCAGCCACTGAGCCTGGCCGTGGGCTGGACGGTAGGTGACACCCAACAGAAAGTTCATACATAGTCTTTTCCTCTTGCCCCACTGCCACCTCCCAATCTTACCTGTGGCCAGAGAGCACAGAGACCTACCTCAAGGTCCTGGGCATTCCTGGGGATCCCTGTACCTGAGCCAAGTGGCCTCCAAGGAGGAAGAGCAGAGAAGCCACTACAGCCAGCTAGCCCAGCCCCAAGGATCTAGACTTTCTACCCTGGGCTGACTGACGCTACCAGTACAGAGGGAGTAGGGCCTTTGGCCTCCCCCTCCGGCACAAGGCCCTTGCTTTCTCTTTCATAGGAAAGTCTGTCATCTTTGCTTCTCAGACAAGGGCTGGGATATGCACCAGACATAGAAGCAGGGCCAGACTGCTGGAGTCACTGTGCTGGGCAGACTCACTCACCCTTTGCCATCACATACTCCCGGACAAGTGGGATCCAGAAGATTCCTTCCAAGGTGGCAAGAGAGGGGGTGATCCCAGGAAAAAGCTGAGAAAAGCCAGTGGACTCAGTGCCGAAGTTGCAAAACATGCCATAGGAGAGGATCCCGTGGGGGTGGGCAGCAATGACATAGTTGTGACTTGGGGAGAGCTCACAAGTCTTCACCAGCTGTTAAGAGGAGAGGGCAGAGAAACTGGAAGTTGAATGGATGTCCATCCATTGGAGAATGGTTGGGTAAATTGTGGTATATGAAGGTTATGGAATATTATGGTTCTGTAAGAAATGACCAACAGGAGGAATACAGAAAGGCCTGGAGAGACTGACATGAACTGATGATGAGGGAAATGAGCAGAACCAGGACATCATTATATACTGCAACAATACTATTTGATGATCAATTCTGATGCACGTGGCCCTTTTCAACAATGAGATGAACCAGATCAGTTCCAAGAGAGCAGTAAGGAACCAGCTCCACCCAGCGAAAGAACTCTGGGAGATGACTATGAACCTCCACGTAGAATTCCCAATCCCTTTGTCCGCCTGCACTTTTGATTTCCTTCACAGGCTAATTGTCCACTGTTTCAAAGTCCGATTCTTTTTGAACACCAAAATAACTGTTTGGACATGGATACGTATTTAACTTATACTTTAACATATTTAACATGTATTGGTCAACCTGCCATCTGGGGGCCAGGGGGAAGGAGGAGGAAAATTGGAACAAAAGGTTTTGGAATTGTCAATGCTGGAAAATTACCTATGCATAAAATTTTTGTATTTAAAAAAAAAGCAAAAACAAAAAACAGGAGAGGGCATGAGGGCTGGGAGAGAAAAAAGGCAAGAAGCCAAGGATGGGGGCTGCCTGGGAATCAGGGAGAGGACAAGGCCTTGTCTTTCCCGTGGGGAGTCTCGGGCCTCAGTCTCAGTGTCACCTGCAACTCCACATTCTCACTCGCTCCATGGAGTTAATCAGTTGCCAAATCTTAGCATTTCCTTTAAGACATCTCTCACATTTGTCCACTTCTCTGCATTCACCCAGCTGTCAGGTCCACAGTCCCCTTTAGTCTTCTAATTGGTCTCCCTAACTGTGCCTCGAGTCCCTGCCCACTCAATCCATCCCACACTCAGTTGCCAAAGTGATTCTCCTACAGTGTACGTCTGAGCACGCCATCTCCCTCCTAAATAACTCCAGCGGATTCAACAGAAAATTCCCACTTGGACATTTAATGCTCTTTCCAACCTGGAACCTGCCAGCACTTTCCGGGCTATTTGCCTGCCCTCTACAGGCCCTATGGCTATATGGCCATGTTTCCTGTGCCTCCATTTCCCCTCTCCATGCTCTTGTCCTGGTATCCCCCCATACTGGCTATGTGGTCCCTCCTCACTTCTATCTATTGGAATCCTTGGCTTTCGTCAAAACGGAGCCCCTACAGAAAGGCCTTGAGGGTAGCTGCCTGTGCTGCCCTCTCTTCAGGTAACCTTCCATCTATGGATCCTGCGCTGACCTATTTATGGAAATGTTAGGACCCCAACCCCCATTAGAATAGAACTTTCTTGAGGACAGGGAATTTCACTTTGTTTCTGTATGCTTAGTACTTATCACCATGCTTGGTATACAGTAAGTGCTTAATAAATGCTTACTGATTGATGGATACCATTGAATATGAGATCCTTTCCCTTATTCTACATTTTCTCTGTAAAATGAGGGAGCTAAACTGGATGAGCTCTGAGATCCCTTCCAGCTCAAAATCTTATATAGTCATATGAGGATGTGACCAGAGAAATGGTACCCATCCCCTAAACATGCCTTCTCTGCTGCTGCCTATCTATCTATCCATGCATCCATCCATCCATCCATCCATCCATCCATCCATCCATCTATCTATCCATCTACCCAGCCATCCCTCTATCTATGCACCCATCCATCTGCCTGTTCATCCCTCCATCAATCTACAAGCTTCTTTGGGATTCTACTCAAAGTACTTGGCTTCTGAACCTGTAAACCGTGGGCTGGCAAACTGAAGTTAAAAACCATGGCCCGGTAGCAGGAATTGAAGGGAACTAACTTAAGGAAGCATCTCTCTCTCTCTCTCTCTCTCTCTCTCTCTCTCTCTCTCTCTCTCTCTCTCTCTCTCTCTCTCTCTCTCTCTCTCTCTCTCTCTCTCTGTCTCTCCTGTGAAATGGGTGCTCACCTTTATAGGAAAGTAGTCCCGGAAATTCTTCCAAAGGGTCCAGTTCCTCACCCAGTTCGAGCGCCTGCCACCTATAGAGAAAGGGAAGGAAGGGAGGGAACTGGCCCTCTGCTCTCTCTGGAGGGAGAAACATATCCCAGCAGAAAAGTGGCCACTTTAGGGGGTTTGAGGCACAGCATACCATCTCCCCTCCCTCCCTTCTCAACATATCCCCCTTTAGGGCTTCAGGAGAGGGAGTGGGAAAGAGTCCTAGACCCTGAAATCACACCTCTCAGCTCCTCTCCGAACCTCAGTTCCCCCTTTGTCAAATAGGACAACCAATTTTTGCTTTGCCTCCCTCACCTGGAGACATGGAGAATATCATTCCCTATCCTTTGGCTCTCCCTGGGAGCTGGAGCTTTCCTGAATGTCCCATATCCCAGCAGGCCTAGAGTCGCATCCCTGTCAGCTGCAGCAGCAGTGCACATTTTAATTCTTGGTGTTTCTTGGATCTTCTTCCCCTTTTCACTTACCTTGACTATGAGTTTTCCAGTCATATATGAGCCAGCCTAAGGTGAGCACAGACAGCATCCAGTACTTAGTGAATAGCAGGATAGGACCAAAACAGATGGGGATTATTCCTGAGGAAGCACCAAGGATTGGTCCATCACCCACAGGCAAGTCGTGAATTGAACCCTCTCTCCAACTACATGGTGCAATATCAGTTTCCTTCTCTGTCAGGAATTAGACTAGATGACTTTAGAGGTCATCTTGCCTAAGATTCTCACTTAAGTCCCCTTCCTTGTGCTTCTGCAAAATGAGGGGTTCGGATTAGATCTGGAGGTGAAGCTGGATAAAATACGACAGGAAGAAAAAGAAGAAAAGATTCCATTCACAATAACTGCAGAGAAGATAAAACACTTGGAGTCCACTTGCCAGCACACAAACAAGAACTATATAACTGCTATTACCCTAACTATATGACTGCTAAGACCCTTCACACAAATAAAGACAGATCTAAATAATGAGAGAAATATCAATTGCTCATGGGTAGGCAGAACCAATATAATAAAAATGACAATAATGCCAAAATTAATTTCCTTATTTAATGCCATCCCAATCAAACTATCAAATACCAAATACCAGCGCCTGGGTGACACTGTAGATAGAGTGCTGCAGTCAGGAAGACATAGTTCAAATTCGGCCTCAGATATTGATTTGCTGTGTGATTGGGCAAGTCACTTAACCTGTTTTCTTCGATTTCTTCATCTGTAAAATGGGGATAATAGTAGCACTTACCTGCCTGTGTTGTTGTGAGGAGTAAATAAGATAATAATTTTAAAGCACTTATATGCCTGGAACAGAGTAAGTGCTATATAAATGCTAGCTCTGGAGTACTTAAAAGAACTAAAAGAATTTGTTCCTCCATGACTCTCTTCAACAATGAGATGATTCAAATCAGTTCCAATAGTCCTCTCACCCAGAGAGAGGACTGTGGGAACTGAGGGTGGACCATAACATAGCATTTTCACTCTTTTGGTTATATTGTTTGCTTGCATTTTGTTTTGCTTCTCATTTTTTTCCCTTTTTGATTTGATTTTTTTCTTATGCACCAAGATATTTGTATAAATATGTATGCATATATTGGATTTATCATATTCTACCACATGTATTAGCTTATTTGCCATTTAGGGGAAGGGGTGAAGGAAGGGGGAGGGAATTGGAACACAAGGTTTTGCAAGGGCTAATGCTGAAGAATTGTCCATGTTTTGAAAAATAAAAAGCTTTAATAAAGAAAAAAACTAATTTCTTCCTCATCCAGAGGAACAAAATGTCAAACCTATCAATGGAAAAATGTGAAGGAAGGTCCTAGAAGTAGCACTTAAGAAGCAATGGGATAGATTAGATAGGCAATATATAAAACCAAATGAGCACTAAGGCCCCAGTGTATGATAAACCCAAAGTGGGGACAAGAAATCACTATTTGACCAAAAAACTTCTAGGAAAATTAGAAAGCATCCTGGAAGAAAGGAGGCACAGATCAGCACCTCACATTGTTTACCAAAATGTGTTCCAATAAGTACGTGATATAGACATCTTCTAAGCAAAGTGGTAAAGTATGGAGGAAACTACCTGTCAGATCTATGAATAGGATAAGAGTTCATGACCAAGAAACAGAGAATTTGCTGAAGGGAAAATGGAGAATTTTGATTACAACAAATGACAAAGATTTTGTCCAACCAAAACCAGCTAAAAGTAGAAGAAAACAGGAAACGGGGGGGGGGGGGGGGACTGGAACCAAGTTTCTCTGATAATGATCCTAAAATGTAAATTCAAATTTACAAGAAAAAAAGTCATTCCCCAGTTAATGAATAGCCAAAGGATACAAATAGCCAGTTTTCAGCGGAAAAAAAAAATCAAGGCTATCCACGTCATATAAAAATGCTTTAAATCACTAATAATTAGAGAAATGCAAATTAAAACAACTTTGAGGGATCACCTCCCACCCATCAGATTGGCTAAGGTGACATAAAATGAAAATGACAAATGCTGGAGGGAATGTGGCAATATAGGCACACTAATGCACCGCTGGTGAAGCTGTGAATCAGTCCCACCATTGGAAAACAATGTGGAACTAGGCTCCAAAAGCTATTAAACTGTATGTATCCTTTGATCTAGCAATAGTGTTGCTAGCTTTATATCCTAAAGATAACTAAGAAAGAGAAAAGTGACCCATGTGTACAAACTTATTTATAGCAGCTTTTTTGTGTATAGGATGGTGGTGGTAAAGAATTGGAAACTGAGGGGCACAGTTACTTGGTGCAGTAGATAGAGCACCAGCCCTGAAGTCAGGAGGACCAGAGTTCAAATCTGGCCTTAGACACCTAATACCTAGTTGTGGGACCCTGGGCAAGTCACTTAACCCCAATTGCCTCAGCAAAAAACAAATAAATAAATAAATAAACAAACAAACAAACAAACAAACAGATAGATAGATAGATAGATAGATAGATAAATAAATAAATAAAATAAAATATAAAATAAAATAAAAAAAATTAATTAAAAAAATGGAAACTGAAGTGATATATCATCAATTGGGAAATGGCTGAACTTATGGTATACGAATGTGATGGAATATTACTGCACTGGAAGAAATGATGAAAGGGAAGGCGTCAGAAAAACTGGAAGACTTCAGGAACTGATGTAAAGTATAGAGAGCAGAACCAGGAGAAGAATTTGGACGATAGCAGTAATATCGTCAAGATAATCAAGACTTAGGAACTCTAGTCAACACAATGACCAACCACAATTCCAAAGGAATCGACTATAATGAAACTTGCCATTCACCTCCGGAAAGAGAACTGGTGGACTCAGAGTGATGTTGAAGTGTATTTTTTCCCCTTTGCTTTTCTTTTGGGAATGGAGTGGGAAACGTATCTAATGCCAAAATTTGTTTCATGCGATTTCAAATCTACAGTGAGTTTTGTACTCTTTGCCATCTGAAGGGGTGGGAGAGGGAGACGATTTGGAACTGAAAATAAAATAAAGTTGAATTTTTAAAAGAGGGGCAGCTAGGGGGCGCAGTGGATAGAGCACCAGCCCTTTAGTCAGGAGGACCCGAGTTCAAATGTGATCTCAGACACTTAACAAGTCCTAGCTGTGTGACCCTGGGCAAGTCACTTAACCCCAGCCTCAAGAAAAAAAAAAAAAAAAAAAGAAAAAAAAAAGAATTTTAAAAAGAGAAGGGAAAACATCCTTGGGATCTGAACTTGGTTTTGAGAAATGTGGAGGGCATGGGAGAGGGATGGATAAATATGGAGTCAGGGAGCTGAGTCTGGGTACGAGGCTAAGTCAGCCTGGAAGATCTGGAACTTTGTGGTGAAATGCAAAGGCTTGGGGAAGGGGCTCCAAAGTAGATGGATATGTCCCAGGGTCACCCCGAGAGTTTAAAAATAAACGGTTGCTGTTGAGTTTCCAGCCCCTAGCTCCAAGTAGCTTCCCTAGTTCAATTAGGGTCAAATGGGTGGAAGTCTCTCAGAGACTCCAGGACACAAGAACTAAGATTTCCTGCTTTGTGAAATGAGGCAAATCATCTGGACATGAGCAGGGGTTTCTTGGGAAGAAAGTGCTTTTGCAGAACATAAAACCCCATGTATCTATGAGTTATTAGGAGTTGGATTAGGGTTGTGGGTAGCTTTCTAGAGGCAGCTTGGGGGACAAAAGGGACAGAGATCCCAACCTCTGGGTTCAAGTCAATAAAGTATCACTGCGATCCTAGGACTAAGTAAATCCCTTAAGTTCTCAGTGCCCCAAATAGTCATTTATCTAAACATCCACAGTAAAGTGGAGGTGCCGAGCGGCGCGGCGTTCAAACAGCAATCTCAAGTGGAATTGCTTTCCTGGAGCAAGGCAAGGCAAGGCTCTCTCTGAAGCCAGACTCTTTGCAAGGGATGGGACCCCAAAGAAGGAAGGCGTGCATCATACCATCTTCCTCTAGGGAGAAGAAAATAAAGGAACTGAATTCCCTCCTTGGGGCCCTGGAAGGGCCCACAGGGGGCATCTGTCTACCTACAACCGCCCCGTGTGCCTTTCTGCCTGAAGATGGCGCTCTTTCCATAAGGAAACGCCTCCACCCCCTGCATGTCAGAGGCAGCTTGATCCTGATAGTAAGCCTCAATCTGCTCCTTTGCTACAGCCACATCTGCTTCCAGCGCCTTCCTCTTATACGTGAAGATGACTCTTGTGTCCCTCCCCACCTGGATAAATCCAGTTTTTTCAACAGGGCCCTCTATGGCCTGCTCTCCTCCCACCCCCCAACTCAAAGAAGCTGATTCTCAGAAAGTTTGGTCTCAGGAAGTGGAGGGCATCTCCATCAGAAGGCCAGGGCAGACCCAGCTTAATCTCTGAAAATAAGGTAGCCTTCCAAAGGCGAGGCCCCATGGCCTAGGCAAAGAGGGAGGCTGGGCTGTTACGTTCTGGCTGCTCAGGGGTCGGGCAGTCCCTTGGGAATGCCACGGATGATACTCGTTGGCCAGTCTTCGTTTTTAAAGAGGACCCATGACATTGTGGGACTAGTGGGTGCAGCACAGTTTCATGAAGACTCAGTCTCCCTCTTCCAAAGTCATCCAAGTTCGACAGCCAGACAAGATCCAGACGCCTGGGGACGGCTGGGGATGCGGGACACCAAGGTTGTGTCCGATGTCTGACCCAGCTCTGAGGGCTCCACGACGCCATTTTGGAGCCACGGGGGTAAGTTGGGGGACACCTGTGACAGCTGGGCAGTTAGCCCATAAAAGAGTGGCCTGAGGCTTTTGAGACATGACAGAGAATGGGGAAGGGTGGGGCTGGCCAAGGCACCATCACAACCTCCTGAGACCATCTTTTGAGAGACTTCTCACGAAGGAGGGAATCGGGAGCAGGAATTCTGGGCTGGAAGTCAGGACAACTCACCATCTATCAAGTGACTACCATGTACCGGGTACTGTGCAAGGGGCTGGGCTGGCTGTGTACTGGTCCTTAGACCAAGAAAAGTTGAAGGCTTGGGAAGACTCCTATGACCAAGGTAGGGCTTTTCCTGATTGCATCACTTTAGAAACCCCAAACCCCTCCAACTCAAACTCTGTTAATGGGCTCTGTGTCCTTTAGGGAGGAAGGCCAAGATTGCAGGAAGAACTCTGGGGGAATGGAGAGTGAAGGAGAAATAAAAATAACCTTCACTTGAGTGGGGACTTCACACAGTCCTACAAAGCCAACCAGGGGGCAGCATGGGAAGGTGCAGAGGGAACTGGATTCAGACTTCAAGAATTGGGTTCAATGTATTAGTCTACCTGCCATCTGGGGGAGGGGATGGAGGGAAGGAGGGGAAAAGTTGAAACAGAAGGTTTTGCAAGGGTCACTGTTGAAAAATTACCCATTTACATGGATGTCCATTAATTGGAGAATGGTTGGGTAAATTGTGGTATATGAAGGTTATGGAATATTATTGCTCTGTAAGAAATGAGCAGCAGGAATACAGAGAGGCCTGGAGAGATTTACATCAACTGATGCTGAGTGAAAGGAGCAGAACCAGAAGATCACTGTACACTTCAACAACAATACTGTATGAGGATGTATGCTGATGGAAGTGGAAATCTTCACCATAGAGAAGATCCAACTCACTTCCAATTGATCAATGATGGACAGAAATAACTACACCCAGAGAAGGAACACTGGGAAGTGAATGTAAATTGTTAGCACTACTGTCTATCTATCCAGGTTACTTATACCTTCGGAAGCTAATAATTAATGTGCAACAAGAAAATGGTATTTACACACATATATTGTATCTAGGTTATATTGTAACACATGTAAAATGTATGGGATTACCTGCCATCGGGGGGAAGGAGTGGAGGGAGGGAGGGGATAATTTGGAAAAATGAATAATAAAAAAAAAAAAAAAAAGAAAGAAAAATTACCCATTTACATCTGGTAAATAAAAAGCTATAAAAAATTAATCAGGTTCAAATCTCTCCTTGTAACTTACTGGCTGTGACCTTGGTCATCCTTTCCCCTTTAAGGCCCATTTCCTTCTCTGTGAAACAAGGACCTGGCATGGATGCCCCACGAGGGCCTTTTTCAGCTCTAACTCTGGGATGCACTGAGATAGAAGCAGAGCAACAGGTACATGAACAGCACAGCACCAAGCACATAGTTGGCACTTAATAAATGCCTGTCAAGCGACTGACCAACAGTAACTGAATCCCTAGTTCAGCTTCTCTCTCTGTGACAATATTCTCCAGAACCTTTGCATGAAGCCCTCCAGTGATGGCAGACTCACTACTTTCTGAGGCAGTTCACTTTCCATGGCCTGATTTCCTTCCTCTGAACAAAGGCTAGCTGTAAACTTGACCTTCTGGTCCTAGTTCTGTCTTCTGGGGCCCAGCCATCCAATTCAATAAATGCTTCAGTTATGTCTCATGTGTAACTCTGAGGATACAGAGACTGATCTGGTCAAGTCCCCACTCTCCAAGAGCTTGTCCTGCTATGGGATGTGGAGAATGTGTGTGTGTGTGTGTGTGTGTGTGTGTGTGTGTGTGTGTGTGTGTGTGTGTGTAGCGTATACTTGTGTGATGTCTGTGTGTGGTGGTGGTGGGGGGAATGTGTATAAAGCCACACGTACAAAGCTGAGTGTTTGGGACACAGATCCAAAAAAGAAGCCCCTTATACCAACTGGGCCTGAAAAGGGTGAGGGAGACATGATGGGGAAGTTCAAAGGCTGGGGATGGGAGCTGAGAGGAGACTCCATTAAATGGAAGCCTTGGGAGGAGCCCTTCCAATGCTCTCTCTGGGCCTTCTCCTTTCCAAGTCCCTTGTCTGGTCCCCAGTTCCTTCCCCTAGTTTGCTATGACTTAACAAGGAGGCCCTTCACATCCGGGGCACTTTCCTCTGGATGCTCCCCAGCTTCTCCACATTCTCACTAAAACGGGGGGCCTGGCACCAATGGTGCCCCCTAATGCACAGGATGCTGCCAGAGCTGCCAATTGTACAGAGGGGTTTGGACCTCATTGAAAGAAGACAAATGAACCCAAGCCCTGTGGATGAAATACTGACCAAGCTTCCAGGGGGACATTCTAGGCTAACGACCACCCACCCTCAGAGAAGGTCAGAGGGGTTGCATACCACTGGTGCCTTCTCAGTGGGGGACCTAGCAAGGCCTGGGGGGAGGGAGGGCGTCTATGGGGCCTTCTGGGAGCAGAGAGAAGAGAGGTCTGATTAGGTAGGAGTGGCCTTCTGGGGCACATCTGACCCTGGCAAATTGCCCTCCAAGTCCCTCGGACAGCTCTGTGCAGACATTCAAGTTGTACCCCAAGACCTTGAGGCCTTCTTCACTTTGGAGAGCTGAGCTCTCTTGGGGGTGCTGTCTCCCAGATGCTCTAATTCAAGTGCTATAGAGGGCTGGGAATCCTCCTCCATTTTTTCTGGGCATCAGTTTCCCCAACTGTAAAACTAAGGGAGGGTAGTTTCCAAGGGTGTTTGTATTTATTTTTGGCCCACTGTTCTTTGAAACTACTGAGCATGTGTCTTGCCTGCCCTTTGTGCTGAGCAGAGAAGCCTGTGGGTGGCACATTACCTTCTTAGGAATACGGGGTTCTCAACTCATCTAGGCCAATCTATCATCCAAGGGGTCATTTGACTTTTGCTTCCAGGTCTGCTTCTGCACAGCTCATGTAAATGAGTGGACTCACTTGACCCTCCCACCTCCTCCTGCCAGAGGCCTGGTCTCCCCATGGGGACCCCCCTGGGCCAGACTGGCACCATTTCCCAGCATGCCTTGTGATGTAATCCTCTCTTGCTAAATGCTTCTCCCCTCCCCCCTCCCCAGTTTGAGTTCAAGTGCCACCTCAGACACGTCTTAGCTGTTTGACTCTGGACAAATGACTTCACCCTGTTTGCCTCAGGTTCCTCATCTACAAGACAAGCTGGAGAAGAGAATGGCAGACCATGCCAGTGTCTTTGCTAAGAAAACCCCAAATGGGGTCAAAGAGAGTCAGACAAGCCTGAAAAACTACAACTTCCAACTCTCAAAGCAGCACTCTCTGCCTCTATCTGCCCCCTTTCTCTCCTCCCAGCCATCCCCTTAGCTCAATAACCATTTTTTGCAAATCTTCCAGACACTTCCAAAGAGTTGGCCATCCCCCAGATGAGCATCCCCAGTTCCTTCCATGTGTCCTCATGTGTGGCCCCTCTTCTCTTAACACATGTGCCATGCGGTGTCTGGGTCTGAGCCCCAGTAGGACTTCTGGCCACTCAGACCCTCCAATCCCTCCCCGTAGGCCCACTTACCTAGCACCACATAGAGGGGAATCCAATGTAGAACCGAAAACATCTGGAGGGCAGCCTGGAAATCCAACGTGAAGCTGAAGGCCATGGTGCCCTTTGTTGTGGCAAGGAGCCGCACAGAAGTCCCAAGTCCCACAAGCTCAGTTAAGGCCGAGAGCTTTGCTGCACATCTTATTCCTAAATCCTTTTAGCTCCCTGTTAATTCCAACCTTCAACCTTTCTTCTAGCCCTTCTCTGAACATAGCCACACCTCAGCCTCCTACACAGAGGCCCAGCTAGCTTCCCCGCCTCTGCCTCGGCAGGACCCTGGCCAGCTCTCTTACCCATTGCAGCCTTCAAGCTTCTCCTTTTCCCTGATTTATGTCTGTGTAATCCCTCCTTCCCTCCCTCCCCTTCTTTCCCTCTGCTCCCTCCTCCCTCTCCTTTCTTGCCCTCCCTTCCTCTCTCTCTCTAACCCATCTCCCCACCCCATCCCAAGAACACAAGCTCTTCCAGGGCAGGATCTGGGTTTTCATCTCTGGAGCTCCCATGTTGAGCACAGTGGGCACAAACATATATGCCGCTTGATCTGCCCTCCTTCTTGCTCCCAGGATTCCAGAAGCTGGAAATCCCACCACTGCTCCTGGGAATCTGAGATTAAAAGCTAGAAGGGAATTCAGAGGCCATAATTCCATCCTTTTATTTGACACAAAAGGAAACCAAGGAAGGCCAGAGAATAGGTGGGACTCGCCCAAACTCCCACAAGGAATACAGAATGAGAGCTGGCCATCCAGTCCAATTCCAAGGGATGCTGCCTGACTCTGGGGCTGACTGGGCCCCAACCTGGGTAACTCTGGGGCCACTGACCAAACCAGGTGAAAAGGGGCTAATCTGGAACCCAAATGACCCGTGGAAAAGAACCCGCTTTTCCCCGCTTGGCTAAGACCCTTATGTCTTCAGCACTTCTGCTGGGACAGGAACCCCCGAATCTTCCCCTTCCCATTGATCCCCCCCCCCACCCCTTTAGACTTTTTTTTTTTTCGACTTTCTTCAAATAGCCTTGACCAAACCATTTCCCTTCTTGGAGCCTCACATTTCTCCTTCATAAAATCAGACTGTGGAGTTTGATTTAGAAACGATTTATTGATATCCAAACCCGGCACCGTGGGCCTTGGCCCTCAGGTTTACATTGTCCCAAGAGCGAAGGGGAGCGTGACCCTCGTACAGAGATAAGGATATGATAGGGATGGATTTTTGAAAAGGAGGAAGATGATTGTAGCTGAAGGAGGGGAAGAAGCGGGGAAGGCTTCGAGGAGGAGAGAGTGGTTGAGTTGAATCTTGAAGAGAAATGCTGAGAGGCAGGTGAGGAGGGAAGGCAATCCAAGTCCTGTAGACAACCACTTCAGTCAGTGAGACTGTCGTGAGGCAGGAGACAGTGTGTCTAGTATGGGGGAAAGCTAATGCACTACTTTGACTGACATGTGGGATGTCAGAAGGCAAGTCAAAGGTAAGTCAGATGTAGCTTGTGGTAGTCCTCGAATGCCAAAGTGAAACTTGTATTTCATGAGAGACACTGCCATAAAATGGCTAGAACCATGATGGGGAGCATCTGGGCTTGATGCCTCAGATGCTATCTAGGGGACCTTAGGCAAATCAAGAGATCTCTCTGACCCTGAGTCTTCTCGATTCCCGAAAGGGATTGGCAGTACCCACCTCACTGGGTTGTGAGAATGAAAGCACTTTGTAAGCTTTAAGAATGTCACACGAACGTGTTCAAAAGGCCATTGGGAGCATCTGAAGGTTTCTGAGCAGAGGAGCCAGACCTTCAGAAGATCATCTTGGTAGCTGTGCAAAGGAAGAGAAAACTGGAGGCCAGGAGACAAATGGTAAGTAGATTACAACAGTCTAGGGGATAGGTGATGAGGGTGACCTAGGGTGGAGGCAAGGCTAATGATGCAAGAGATGCTAGAGAGGTAGAACTCCTGGGATTTTGCAATTGACTGCATTGGGTAGGAGGTGAGGAAGTAAGAGTAGGGAAGATATGTGGCACAGTAGCCTAGCTTTGGGGTATGATTAGAGTTTTAGAGCAGGAGGGGACACGATGTCCAACCCTGTCACTTTAGAGAGGTTGCGAAAACTGAGGGAGGAAAAGGACATTTTCCAAGATCATCAAGGTAGTAGTAAGTGGCAGAGCAGGGATTTGAATCCAGGACCTCTGACTCTGAGGCCTCTAGGGTCCCTTCCAGTTTGAGATATCCTGTCTTATAAACAAACACTCCAAACCACAGACAGTTTTACACACATCGAATTTGAGGCGCAGGCAGGCAGTTGTGGATGGCAGATTGGAGCTCTAAAGGGAAGCTGGGGCCAGCTTTATATTCCTGGGAGTAATCAGTCTAGATGGAGATGATAATGGAACCCTAGGGAGCCAAGGAGGATTACCAAGTCAGAGAGTGTAGAGGGAGGATGTTAGGATTACAAGGTGAGAACTCAGATTGACTTGACAGTTCTCTGGCTCAGACCTTTGGTTCGGGCCTTTAAAGGGAGTTTATACCTGCATTGGGTCTGAGAGAATCGACTCTGGATAGAGTTTTGACGCCAGGCAGGCTGAAAGGAGACCAGTCTGATTTGGGGAAGGACAAGGGTTGGAGGAGATTCAGAGCTCCCAAGAAACCTGCGCACAGAGGAAAAGATTTTACAGATCTCCTCCCAGAGGATTATAATTGAGCAGAAGACCAGACCCTCACAATTCAAGAACTTTACAGGAGGAGAAAAGGCCCAGGACAGAGCCTTGGAGAAATGACCGCCACATTTAGGGAGTGGAAGAAGGATGATGAATAAGCAAATGAGGCTCAGACAGGGAGGAGGATACAGTTTGCCTGAGAGAGATCCTGGGGACTTAGAGGACCAAGCTCATCAGGAGCCAAAAGGGTGGCCCAGCAGTCACCAAAACTCATGCAACTGAGTCTAAAAGGATTTGTCTGTTCAATATTACAGGCATTTACATTCATTATCTCAAGTGGACATCGTGGGGCAGCTAGGGGGCACAGTGGATAGAGCACCAGCCCTAAAGTCAGGAGGACCTGAATTCAAGTCTGGTCTCAGACACTTAACGCGTTCTAGCTATGTGACCCTGGGCAAGTCACTTAACCCCAATTGCCTCAGCAAAAAAAAAAAAAAAAAAAAAAAAGTGGACATCATGACTAAGCAAGTATAGTTCATTGTACTGATGTTCAATCAAACTTTTTAATTAATAATTTCATTTAAAAAAAGATTAGTGTCTAAAATTTGGGTGAGGTTTGTCTTGCTGCCCTCTACCTGGGCATATGGACTCCATATGGAATACTGGGTAAAGTGGTTAGCCAGAGAGCACCCCAGAAGAAGGTAACTGGGCTGGGGAAGGGACTTGGACCCCTGCCAGCTGAAGTGCAGTTGAAAGAAGTGAACACATTTAGCTTGGTGAAGGAAAGATTCAGGTAGTACATCATGGTGCTGGCTTCATGTGTTAACAATGCTGTTGAGGAGAAGAGGGGCCAGAACTCTGAACATCGGAGAGAAGTTGTCAAGAGGTCACTTTTGACATGAACTTCCTCCCCACAGGGAGCTGTCCATGGCCTAGATGGGCAGGCTGTGGCCTGGGTTAGAGAATGTTTTAGAAGGAGTCCTTAGGATCACACAGTGGAGACTAGACGGTCATGGAAGGCCCTTCCAACGAAGAGATTCTGATATTCTGAGAGTTGAAAGGGGCAAAGATCAGCCTGGGCCTGATCAGGAATCCCCCTGGGCAAACTCTGTAACAATCTAGGGCAGTTCAGGGAAGGAGAGATTAGGCAAGCTGAGAGAAGCTGAGTCCCTGCCATTAGTAAGCCCTTAGTCACACTGAGGACTTGGCTCTATAGAATGGAGTCTCATGAATGACTGGATATCCAAGTGACCAGGTAAAAAGGCAGAACGCCAGTGCCAAATGTCCATGGAAAAGCTACAGATTCAATTCAGGAAGCCAGACCAAATTCCTCTCTGTGCAAGGCCTGGGATTGAATTACACTGGGGAAAACGTCAAGCTCCATGCGACATAGACCTTGGCTAGGAGGTAGTGGTCTTTTGGGGAAGGGAAGAAGCAAAAGGCCTCTACCAGAAGGCAGTGTATGCTAAGCGTCCCGAGAAGCGTGAACAAAGGCCTCAGGATATTAAGAAGAGAGAAAGGTCATTTCCAGTTATGAGGATCAGAAGTGATGTGTTACAGAGGACAAGGAGCTAGTATTCCCACTGAGCCTTGAAGGACAGGAAAATAATTGGAAATGCTAGGAAGAAGGCTTTCCAGAAAGCCAAACATCAGTGTGGGCAAAATGCTTGATTTAGTCTGGCTGGAGTCAGGACACCTAAGAGGGGAAGTTGATAAGACAGGGGGCAATGATCCAATCCAATGAGCCATTCCAATCTTAGAGTACATTGCTCCCCTTCAGAGAGGAGACAGACTCTGGGTATGGAAAAGAATGTGGCTCATGGCCATGCTTTTGTTTTGCTTTATTAGGCGTATTTGTTACAGGGATTTTTTTCCCCCCTCCAGGGCAAGAGGAAGTGGGCAAGTGGGAAAAAGAAAAAAAGCAAATCCTTGTTAATTGAAAAGAAAAAGAGGAGCCATATTGCATAGAAAGTCAATCCCAAGAGTAGAACTGATTCTCTATGCAATGGGAAAACCAGAAAAGGCTTTGACATGATTGGGCATTAGCTGAATCTGGCAGCCTTATGAAAAGTGAGTTGAGAATGAGAGGAGGAGAGAGGCAGGAGACGGAGAAATTATTTTGGAAGCTTACTACAAACTTGGCTGGCAGGAGGAGATGGAAGTAGAAGAAAGCTGAATAGCAATTTAGAAGGGACCTCAAACCACCTCCCCCTAGTACAATCCCCTAGATGTAGCTTAAAATCTCAACAAGGGCCATAAAGTTTCTCTAATTGATCTGAGGTTCCACAGCCAGAAAATAACAAAGCTGGTATTTGAACTTAGGTCCTCTGACTCCTAATGCGGTTCCTCTTTTCCTTGAACCAAGTTGACTCCGAGGTGTCAAGACCCTCGAATGGAAATGATGAAAGCGGGCAGTTAGAAATGTAGCATTTGAGGTACGCCTATTTGGGAGCCATTTGCATGGCAGTCATAACTGGAGTTGTAGAATGGATGAGCTTTCAAAGGGAGAGGAAAGAGAACAGAAATCTAGCAGCAAAAGGGGGTGTGTGGTAGAGTAGAATTAGGTGACTGAGGGGAAGCAGGGAAAACAACCTAGTCCAGTGGAGTCAGAGGGCCTCCACTGAGATGTCAACTAGCCTCCTTTTGTGAATCCCTTTTGTGACTTGGTTCGTCACAGAAGGGACTGACTAGATGGTCTCAGAGGTCCCTTCCAGATCTATGTTCAACCATGATTCTGTGATCCTATGAAGAGTTTTGAGAAGAAGCAAGTGGTCTGCAGGATCAAATGCTGCAGAGAGAATGGGGCCCCGAGTAAGATCCCTGCAGATGGTGATTAGGAAGTCATCAGTGACTTTGAAAAGAGCCATTTTCAATAGACTGATGGGAACAGAAGCCACATTACAGAAAAGTTGGTGGAGAAAATGTCAAGGTTGTGATCCTCCTTATCCCTTTCAAAAAGTTTGGCAATTTAGTCAAGATGGCAAAATAGAAGCAAGCAGTACAGACCAGCAGAAAAGACTATTTCAACAGGCAGGGGAGATGAAAAAATGCCCAGAGCCAAGAGATGGAAGGTCTTGTCTGTGCAACAATCAATGGGCCAGTATCAAGGGATTAAAGACTAGGTGATGGGAAACAAGGGGCAAGAAGACCAGAAAGGGGGCAGCTAGGTGGTGCTGTGGATAGAGCACCAGCCCTGAATTCAGGAGGACCCGAGTTCAACTCTGATCTCAGACACTTAACACTTCCTAGCTGTGTGACCCTGGGCAAGTCATTTAACCCCAGCCTCAGGGGGAAAAAAAAATTCCCTTTATTTCTTTTGCAACAGATATCTCAAAGGCATTTGAAAATGTGAGAATGAAGGTTGGCAGAAATGTTGGAGCAGAATAGATAGATTTGAGAACTACTAGCATAGAGATAGTAACTAAATTCCCAGTAGCTGAGATCAAGTGAAGTAGTATGGAGGGAGAAGAGAAGAGGGCCCAGGACAGAGCCCTGAGGGACAACTATAGTTTGCGAGTGTGATATGGAGAAGGATCCAGCAAAGGAGTGGTCAGAGAGGTAGGAGGAGAACCAGGAGAATCTGGTAAACTAAAAATCTAGAGAGAAGAGAGCACAAAGGGGGAGAGAGTAACAACAGTGTCAAGGCCACAGAGAGATCAAGAAGAATGAGCACCAAGAAGAGATCATTGGATCCCGCAACTAAGATCACTGGTGATTTGGGAGAGAGCAGCTTCAGTGGAATGACGAGGTTGGAAACAGAATTGTAAGGGGGTAAGAAGAGAATGAGAAGTAGGGAAAGTAGAGGCACCGATTGTAGACAGTCTTTTCGAGGATTTTAGCTAAAGAGCAGAAAACATACAAGGATAGTTAGCAAGGATGGAATGATCAAGTGAGGGTTTTTTTTTTTTAAGCAGAGAGGAGAAATGGGCATGTTTGTAGGCACAAAGCCAAGAGGACAGGAAAATGTTGGAGATGAGTGACAGAGTAGGGATGCAAAGGGGACAATTTGTTGGAGGACACAAGACGGAATGAGAGTGTTAGTGTAGGTGAAGAGACTAGTCTTGGTAAGGAGTATGGCCTCTTCATCATGTGAGACAGGAGTGAAGGACAGAGGAGCAAAAGGCAGATGCATGACAGGAGATGAGGAAGAGGGAAGAAGAGGGAGCTCATGGCAAATGGCTTTTTCCTGTAAAATATGAGACAAGGTTCTCAGTTGGGGGGTGGTGGTGAAGAGGGAACAACAGGTGGTTTGAGGAGGGATGAGAAGGTTTGGAAGTCTCTGTGGAGAATGGGAGAATGAAGTGATGAGGGAGGTATAGTAGGATTGCCTACAGCAGAGAGGGTCCATTTGAGGCTAGGTAACATCAGTGCAACAAAAATCACATTCGATAAAGGGTCACTGAAGCAAAGATTAAGAATTAATCGGAAACTAATGTAAACAATCGATAATTCCATTATAAAATGAGAATGACAATAATGATACAAAAAATCAAAATGTATGGAATGCAGTCAAAGCAGTATTTTAGGAGAAAATGTATATCTCTAAATGCTCACATTACTTAAATAGAGAAAGAGCAGATCAATGAATTGGGCATGCAATTAAAACAAATTTTTTAAAAAAGAACAAATTAAAAATCTCCAATTAAACACAAATCGAAAATCCAAGAAGAGAATATTGAGGTGCAGGAATATCAAACCCAAAAAATGCCAGAGTCCTGGGCCAGTGTTATAAAGTGTCTCAAAAGAATTTGTAGGCATAGACTCTCTTCAAATCAAGAGGCAAAGATTTAATTATTGTAACATCACTGATGGTAGGCTAAGTTACAAAAGGGAGTTAGCAAAAAAATGGGGGGGAATGAGTAGGTAACTCTATAGGTACCTACTTTATGTCACCGATTTTAGAGGTAGAATTGGGGGTAGTTAGCTTAGGCATTTCACTACGTTATTCATTAGCTCCAGGAAGTCACTGATATACTCATTTTATGGCTTAAGAGTTGGGGAGTGATTAGGTTAAGCATGTCACTCCAAGCACCTCATTATAGCTGGCAATAAAATGTAAACTAAGACAAGATAATTTAAAGGTAGAGACAAAGTATTCTAAGGACAGACAACTTGGAGCCGGTGCCATATCATCCTCAAGAACTGTATTCCTAAGGTGATTATTTCCTGGGCCAGGTAACCTGATAGTAACAATCACATCATTGCCCCTTCAAACAGATAGGACCCAAATATATTTGGGGCAAAGGGATAAAGGTATCCCCTTCTGAAGCTGCTTCTTGCTGGAAGGGGTATAGGAATATTCCTGTTTAGGGAGTCCAGATTGAGGAGGGCAGATGTTTGATTGAAAGATGGTGGCCATGGCATCTAAGGGGTGCTGAGCCCAGAATTGAGTAGGGGATCTGATCCATGTTGAAAAAGTCATTGGAAGTATATGGCCTGAAGCCTAGAAGAGATAAAGCTCAGGAGACTGTTAAATAAGCAAGAGTTTCACCAGGAACTGGAGGGTGTTCTCCACTAAGTGAATAGCCTGGTATAGGCCAAAAAGATCCACTGACTCTTCTCTGGAACGAGAAGTTGGCCCGAGAGTATCTGGAACCACCTGAAGGGGGAGAGAGAGTGTATCCCTTCCCTTTGGCAAGGGCCTGTTATAGGACGGAACATAAGAATCAGGGAACTGGGGGAGTAAGGAAGCCAATGTAACAGATTGGCAGACAGCCTCCTTTGAGGCTGTATCCTTAAGCCGATCGTTCCTATGGCTTTGGTCTGTGCATAGCAACTAAGTTGTTTATGGGAAAACATGTTTGTACCACAGGACATAGAGTTATTTCCACATTTGTAATAAACTTGAATTAAAATTGACTTTTCCACTGATGCAACAAAATATTCCATAAATTACATCTTCGAAGAAAAATGATTGCACTAAAATCTCTTCTCCAAACCACACTGAAGAGGTTTCTGATTTACTTTCAATAAGCAACAGAATAATAACTAGGTCCCATAGATGGTTTGAATTAATATCCAATTATTCTTACATTGTTTTGAAACATTTAAGGACCGTATTTCATACAAATATAAATCTATTAACAGGTAGATGACTAGGTCATTTACCCAATTGTTTAGCATTTAATGACTACATGTTTTCAGATTGAAAATAGCAAGATCTTACATACTTGCTTGTACCCATGCCTTCTACTGACCACTTGGCTCTGAATATAGAAATTTCCTAAAAAGAAAAAAAAGCAGGGACATGATTATAACATCTCTGTTTGACTTCAGGCAAGTGTCACAGTTGACAACCAATCGTGCAGTAACAATTACACCTCATAGCCAGACTCAGGAATAATCAGGTGGGAAACACAGGAACACAATTGGGAAACTGAGCCAGAAGGATCCTACCAAAGTGAAGCCAAGGCCAGATACAGACCTCCACCTTTAACAGTTCAGGATGCTATCCCTTTGGGTAGCTTGTGGCATTTCTCTTAAATGGTGGGTAACTGACAATGATCCATCAGAAAATCATACCTGATTTCAAAACTCAAAACAATATCAGTGGGGCAGCTAGATGGCATAGAGGATAGAGCACCGGCCCTGGAGTCAGGAGGACCCGAATTCAAATCCGGTCTCAGACACTTGCTGGTTGTGTGACCCTGGGCAAGTCACTTAATCCCAATCACCTCACAAAAACAAACAAAGAAAAACAATATCAGTTACGGTCCCGAGAAATTTTATTTCAAATAGCAAGTCTCATCAGTCAGAACTTCAGGTGGGTTCGGCTCTCAAGGATCGCATGCCCCTAAATAATAAGCATTGGCAGTAAGAGATTCAACCCAGAAAATTCACAACTTATTTTGATATCTAAGTAGATGGTTTTAAATTCAACATTATACAAATGATGCTCAAGAACAACCAGACTTGGGATATAGAAATGTAAAAATAAATTGTATTAAAAAAACAAAACAAAACAAAAAAACCAAAACTCCAAATGTTCAGTTATTAACTATGTTCAAAGGAACATCAATTTACACTACTACTCCCAGAATCCCTTTAAACAATAAGAGCATTGTTATGGTGACGCAATACAACCAATTACATTAGAGCCTCAGCACTATAACAAAGTTTACCAGACCTCACACACGTAAGAGATTTCGCTTAACATCTTTATTTTTCTTTTCTTCTTCTCCTAGAGTTTAAACTAATCCTGGTGAAGACCAATCATTAGAAATCTCTTCCATACAACAAAGACATTTGCAAATCTTCATCAAGACAAATTCATTGTTTAGGAACTCCATAACCTCAATTATCTCATTTCTCAGGGTTGGTGACTCTCACTCACATGATGCTTTAAAGAAATCTGCAAGTTTAAAATTAAGGAAAATCAACAGGGAACCCAGAGAAGGGGCTGAGCCTGCTGTTCTTGCACGCCCATGACGGCTGCTATGGCTTGTGCTCTTTGACACTTCCCTCACCTTGTGAGGGGGTGTGGATGATAGAGTAATTCTTCAGTAGACCTTCGTACCCCAAGTTGAAGTGCTTTGAATGAGAAGCAACCACCAATATTAGATTTTACATTATAATAACAAATCCAAGTAATTTAATTAACAATCTTATAATTTTCATAAGTGATAAACATATTGTCTTAGCAGTAACTTATTCTAAACTTACAAGCAAAGGTGAAACTATCCAGTTTCCTAAATTGCATTTACAAAACACTATAAAACAGAGTTAGCAGGGCTGATAAAACAACACAATAGGTTTTCAACAAATTTTCCACTTTCATTTAGTTATACAATTCATAACATTCAGGTTGCTGGGTAACAAGTCAAATCTGGATTCTACAATCTCAGAAAGATTCAACTGGGGGCTTTTTTCTTTTTCCCAAGCTATTGCAGCTCTGGAAGTTCTCAGGAGGGATTGGGGTTCCCTCTCCTGTTCCCTTAATTGTTTTCCTTTTTTTTTTTCTTTTTTTTTAAGGAAGAAAACAAGATGACTCTTAAAATTCAGATAAACTGTAATCTATGACAAAACTGGGTAGGAATCTTATCATTTACAATCAAGTTTTCAGTTTTAACACACATACTAATGTAAAAAATTATTTTAAAATTGACCAGTACTTTGATTTGTAAGATCCCTAAATTATAGCTAAATGTTCTGATCCTACCTTTTGATTGTTTCCCAATTCACACAGGCATTTTCTTTTTTTTTTTCTTTTTCTTTTCTTTTTTTTTTTTTTTTTTGTGAGCCAGGAAAGGGCTTAAGTATCAGTTCTTATTTCAGAGAGAGGTCTTCACTCTGGAATTTTCACCGATAGCCCCCTAAATCTGCCTCTTGATTTTCGTTCTCTTTCCTGTCCACCAGCCCCCGCTACAGTCAGAGGGGGAGAGAGGAGGAGAAAAGAGACTCTCTTTCCCTATCTTCCTATGCCTCGGGAACCCAGGTTGGGATTCCATTAATTACCAACCTTCATTTACTTGAATGCACTTCTAAATTACCTCACACAGAAAATCATTTATCTCAACACTGGTAATATATGCTGGTCACATCTAAAAACCCATATAAAGTTATCAAATATGAAGCAATCACATCAAATCAAAGAGATAATGAAAACAGTTAACATTCATAGAGCACTTGCATAGGGCAAGCACTTTACAGTCATGTGACCTCACAAAAACCCTGGGACCTGGGTTCAGTTATTATCCCCTTACAGAACAAAGTGACTTGTGTTCCTCCTGGAACAATAGCTGGAGTTCCAGCTACTCAGAAACCCCACTATTAGATTACAGAAAACATGATTGACTACTTAATTCTTTTTTAAAATTTTTTTTTCCAAATTAAAATCATATTTGCCCTTCTTTTTGTTCTGTTTCTTTTTTCAAATCCTGACTTCGTACTAGGGCAAATAGAGATAACATAACTAATAAATCACTAGAACATAGAGTGGTGGGCTTACCGACGACAGACTGGCTGGCTCCCCCACCTCACACTGCCACACTAGGTGCTGCCAGGGATACCTGGATTCTCCCAAACAGCAGCTGGGTGGAACCTACCGGAGGGCTGGGGTGGGCGGTACCAGAATCTCCCTTTGGCCCGTCGGTCGTTCCAGTTGTCAGGGATCAGAGAATGAAGACTGTAAGATCCGACCAGACTTCCTGCCCAGCTGCAGGTGCTGGAGTTGGGGAGCTATTAGGGCAGGAAGTGTGAGGCCCTGTTGCGGTTACTGCCTCCCTCGTTTCTACCGGTGAGGCATAATTTAATTTTTTTCTACAATCCTCCATCATTTTCTTTTCCTAATCGAGACTGAGATGAGAAGGGGTAAGAGAGGGATGTGGGCTGTAATGATCTTAATTTTGTCAGTTTCTTTTCAAATCTTTTTCAACTTCTGAAGTATCTAATCCTTAATTTTCCTTAAGAAAAATTGTACAGAATGGTACCTCAAATTTTATTAAGATGTTTCAGAAGGAGGTGAATTCCTGAAATCATCCCATAGTCTAAGGAATTCTTTCCCGTAATCTTAAAGTTTCTAATTGTCAGTTTCCTTAATCACAAAACCTCCGATATTTGCTAAGATGTACGGACCTCCAACTTTAATTATACAGCTTTATTTCTGTAGCCTTAACTTTGCCACTGTTGGGACCACAGAAGGTTTTTTCTTTGTTGGGAGAAGTTAGTAATGTTAATAAATTTTTCCCAGTGTTCTAAGTGTAGCCCTTAGAAATTTTTTCTCCCTTTCACTGGCTTCATTTGAAATCTTTCAAGGTAACAGAATCTAGCTCACAGTACAAACATGACATAGACCTCTGCAAACAGAGACACAGACACAGACAGAACAACAAAACATTCAATTAAAATACTAATTTAAAAAGAAAAACAAGAGAAACCTTTTGACAAGCCATTTTTTCCTGATCCTCCGGGGTAAACTGAGGCCAGGCAGTGTTACAAAAGAAAATGAGCCTTGTCTTTTTGAGATCTTATAGACCAAATTTGTCTGTTTTTTAAGGGATGGGAATGGACTGTCCCATTTTTGCCACAAGCCCTAAAGAGTTTCTATTCCTATAGCAACTCATCTCCCTTGGTTTCCCAGGGAAGGTGAAAAGTGGCAAGTGTGCCAAAACCAAAAGTACCTCTAAGATCAGGTATCCCCAACCAAAGAAAGCATGCTGAACATAAAACTTACTGATGACCTCAATAAGTCTTCCTGGATGCTAGGAGTGTCCTAGCTATAGGATAGGAGGGGAAAGGAAAAGGCAAACAAAGCTAGACTTTTCCCCTTCCACCAAATGTTGGGATGCAGGAGTGTTAACTCCACAATGTCGGAGTGCTGGGCTGGTGTCATGAGATACCTCAAAAGAATCACCTCTAAATCAAGAGGCAAAGATTTTATTATTCTAACACCACTGCTGGTAGAATAAGCTCCAAAAGGGAATTAGCAAAGAAATGGGGGGGATAGGGATAAGTAGGGACTTTTATAGGAAAAGTCAACCAGGTGCTTTATGTCCCTGATCTTAGAGGTAAAATTGGGTAATGGTTAACTTAGGCATCTCATTCCAGGCACCCCAATATAGCTGGTAATAAAATGTAAACTAAGACAAAATTATCTAAAGGCAGATACAGTATTCTTAAGACAGATAACTTGGAGCCTATACTATATCATTCCCAAGGCCTGTATTCCTAAGGTGATTATTTCCTGGACCAGGTAGCCTGGTAGTTACGATCATATTAAGATTAATACATTTGAAAACAAAACAAAAAAACCCACTGAACTAATAAAAACAAAACTAGAAGCTGGTTTTATAAAATAGACAAACCATTGTTAATTTAATTTTTAAAAAAGGAAGAAAAAACCCAAGTTACTAGTAATAAAAAGGAAACAGATGAATTCACCACCAACGAAGATGAAATTAAAGCAATTATCAGGGATATTCTGTTCAAAAGATTTTGTCAAGAAATCTGCCAATCTAAGCGGATGAATATTTATGAAAATATAAGTTGCCCAGATTGACAGAAGAGGAAATATATAAAAAAAGAAAAGAAAATACTTAAATAATGCTATCTTAGATAACGAAATGGAACAAGCCATAAATGAGCTCTTTAAGAAAAAATACCCAGGACCAGATGGATTCACAAGCAAATTTTACTAAACACTTAAAGAATAATTCATCCTAATATGATATAAACTATCTGGAAAAATAGTCAAAGGAGTCTAAGATACAAAAATGTTACAGATTTCTTAACTGGGAAGGGGGAAAATACAGAGAAAGAAAACTACAGAGCAATTTTCCTAATGGATATTGTTGCAAAAAGTTTTAAATAAAATGTTGCAGTTGTTTGTTCATTCCGGGAAAAAACCAAATGATATTACCAGGGTGATGTCTGAACTTGTATGTGAATTGGATTGAAGTGAGATTGAGCAGTAGTCCTCAGACTGACTCTCCTCCAGTCTTTGAAGTCCAGTGGTAAGACAAAAATCAAGACACTGGAGGTAGCCAGGACTATGGTAGATGATCGTGACCTTTCTAAATCAAAATCCTTCTCAAATCATAGTTTGTCTGAGGCTACTACTTCTACTCAATGGCTAAGGGCTGGATAAGCAGTGAGACAAAAGAAGGCCTAATTTGCCATCACAAAAATATCAATCTGGGAGGGGAAGACCCTCCGAAAACAATTGCAATTCATTTACTCTTTTTAGGCCATGAAAACTTAAACAATGAGCCCTGAAGATTTGAGCTCAGTATAAAAAAGCTTATAGCAACTCTCTTTATTGTGTCAAAGGAATTAAAAATCGAGAGAATGCCCAGTGACTGGGGAATGGCTGAACAAGCTTTGGCATACAATTGTGATGGACTATGACCGTGCCATGAGAAATGATGAGCAGGATGTCTTCAGAAAAACCTGGGAAGACCTACATGAACTGATGCACATGAATTGAGCAGAGAAACAGGAGAACTTTGTACAGCAAGATTGTGTGATGATCAGCTGGGAATAATTTAGCTACTCTCAGCAATATAATGATCTAAGACAATTCCAAAAAATTCATGATGGAAAATGCTATCCATCTCCAGAGGAAGAACTGATGGAGCAAGAGTCTGAATTCAGAGTGAAGCATACGTTAAAAAAAACAACAAACGATTTTATTTTTCTTGTTTTTTTTTTTTTGTTTTGTTTTGTTTGTTTTTTGTTTTTGTATCTGTTTTCTTTTGCAAGATGGCTAATATGGAAATATATTTTTGTATGTCAGCACATGTATAATCTATATCTAATTGCTTGTCATCTCAAGATAGGGAAAGGAAAGTAAGAGAAAGAATTTGAAAGGCAAAAGTTTTTTAAAAGCAGGTTAAAATTATTCTTACATGTAATTTGAAAAAAGTAATACCAAAAATTTCAAATACTGTTGGGGAAATTAGAAGGCAGCCTGGAAGCTCCAAAATGGCTTAAACATACAAGGTTATATTATAAACAAATTAGAGAAGCCAGGAAGAAATTTCGTTTTGGATTTATGGATAAAGAAAGCATCATCAAAATCTTGTAAGAAACATTTACAGGAGGAATACAGACAAAATCGATTACATAAAATTAAAAATTTTTGCACAAATCAAACCAATGAGCTAAAATTAGAAGAGAGAAAGGTAACTAGGGAAATTTTTTGGCAGCAAGTTTCTCTGATAAAGAGTTCATTTTCAAAGTCTTTAAGCCATTCTTCAATGATAAAGGATATTCAAGCTAGCAACAGGCACGTGAAAAAGGCTCTAAATTACTAATAATTAGACAAATTCAAATGAAAACAACTCTTAAGTTTCTGCTTCACAGGTATTGGATTTGTGAAGATGAAAAAAGCAGAAAATGACAAATGTTGGAAGGGCTGTGGGAAAATGATCACAATAATGCCTTATTGGTAGAGCTATGGATCAAATGACCTATCATTTTAGAAATCAATTTGGCAATATGTCCAAAAAGTCTCTAAATTGCACATCCCTTGTACTATAAATATTACCCCAAAGAGATCAAATAAGAAATGTATCTATATGGACAAAAATGTTTCTAGAAGCTCTTTTAGTACTGGCACAGAACTACTAGACACTGAACGGATGCCCCTCTTGAGAATGGATAGATAAATCATTATATATAAATGTAATGGAAAAACTATTGTCATTTATGAAATTATAAAAAGGCACGATGGTCTCAGAGAATCTTGGAAGACTTATATAAATTGACACACAGAGCAGTAAGCAGAACCAGGAAAGTGAGCTATTCAAAGACAACCCTGTAAAAACAAACAACTCTGGATGACTGAAGAATTTGACTGATGAAATAACTACTAGGTATTCCAGAGGACTGGTGATGAAATCTGTCACCTACTTTTTGACAGTAAAGTGTTGGATTCAGGGTATTAAATAAGACACAAATTTTTGGACACAGCCAATGAAGGAATCTGTATTGCTTGACTAGGCAGTTGTTATGAGGGATTGGTTTCTGTGTTTTTGTTTTTTTGAGTTTTTTTCAGTGTAGTGGAGGTAGGTGTAAAGGAGAGAAAATAAATGCTTATAAGAAGTAAATAATACATGGAATAAGGGAAAAATAAAGGCATTGGGAAGTATAAATATGGGAATGAAGAGAAGGAAATTGGATCATAGTTTGAGAGAGTAACAGGTATGAGGGCAATTTTTTTTTTTTTTTTTTTTTTTTTTTTTAGGATGGAATATGATAAGAACATTGTAGACATTCAGAAAAGAAGTGGTCAAGAGGGAGAGACAGAAGGTGAAAGAAAGAGAGAAAGCCATTCTCTGAGCCCTGGGAGGGAGGAACTGAGATCAAGGGCACAGATCAAGGATGTTAGCCACTTCTTGCCCAGAGGCAGAAGAGAATGAAGAGAGGGTAGATGGAGGTTAGCTAAGAGAGCTTCTACTGAATGACTTCCTTTTCCTCAGGAAAGCAGGACAGGAAGTCACCTGCTGAGAGCCAGGGGATTTGGGAGTCTGGGGAAGGGGGCATAAAGCTGAGAAATAATGCTGCTGATAGAGAGGCCCAGCTGCATGGCATGAATTTGGAGTCAACTCAGTTGAGGCAGTCTCAAGACTTTCTTCAGAACCACTTAAGAGTCCAGAAGAATAATGCAGTTTGATAAGGTGGCTACAATAGAAAGAGGGATTGTGGATTTCAAGGAGAAAGGCAAATGTGAGAAGCTCACTTCAACAAATGTTTACTACGCGTACCAGGTGCTGGGGTGTTCTAAAAATAGTCCCTGCCTTAACCAAGCACCCTTTCCATGGAGGAATACAACATGTATGCAAGATGAGCAAATACAAGGTAGTTTCAGGAAGGACAGAGAACAACAACTGGAGGAATCTGGGAAGGCCTTACTTAGAAGGGTCGCAGCTGAATCGAATCTCAAAAGAAGTAGGGATTCTAAGAGGTAGGAAAGAGTGTCTCGGACATGGGGTACAGCCTCTGCAAAGGCGAGAGGGAAGGAGATGAAATGTCCATTTTGGGGGAAAGGGAGTTGTTCAGTTTCACTGGAACACGGATTGGGTAAAAAGAAGCAGTACCAAACTCGGCCAGTAAAGATAGATTGGGGAGTATGTAGTTTCTCCTAGAGATAATAGGAAGCCACTTCAGGATGAGAGCGACATAATCAGATTTGTGTTTTAGGAATATTAACTTGGAAGTAATATAAAGGATGGATTAGAAAAAGGAGAGACTGATAGTGGAGAAAAAGAAAGAAATAAGAGCTTTATAGTCCAGAGTTAGGTTCATCTCTTAATACAATGGATTTTGTCAAAGAACGGCAGGGTGATAAAAAGTTGTCGGATCTGAAGCCAAATGACCTGAGTTCAGATTCTGATTCTGATGCTTAATAATTGTGAGAACCTGGGCAAGCCACTTTTCCTCTCTCGGTCTGTCTGTCTAGATAATTTCAAAGGTCCTACCAGATGGCCTCGAAGGTCCCTTCCAATTCTAAATCTGTAGTTGTAGAATTCCTTAATTTCATAGCCTATGGAAAAGAAACATACAATGTGCTTTTGGAAATAGTTCCATAAAGAAAAAAAAAAGCAACAGATTAAAAAGTTCTAATGTTCAAGACATTGTTACCCTTTTGACCATTGCCGAATTACTAAGGAGCCTGTTTGTAGATGGTCAGGCACTTACCATTTTCTTGTCTTTCTGGTCTTCCTAGCTCTGCTCTACAGAAATTGCACAAATCAAGGCTGTTTTCCTACTGAAAAGATGGAACTGAACAGTTTAGAAAGGAAGACCCGCAAAGTCTTCACAAGCTCACGAAAGAATGCTCCCAAGCACTAAGAAGACAATGCAATTACAGAGTAGCAAATCCTAGTTCGGAATAAACATGAGACAAATTCACAAAAGCCATTCTCTTTGCCAAAAGTTAAGTTTATTTGGGAGAAGAGGTTACAGACAAAATAAGAGGTAAAATAAGACACAAGAAGTGGCAAATCGGAAATAGACTTGGGAGCGCAATAAGGTTACTGAGGAAGGGACCAAGGAAAGGAGTTTGGAAGAATCCATTAAAGGAATGCAGAGTGGGAGAACGCTATCAACTGGCAGGTTAAATCCACAGAGCAGACTAACCAGAGTTCGCTACATAGTAAGGAGAAAGACACCAGTGAAGAGAACCCACTAGGAGAAAGAGAGGGTGGGAGAGAGAGAGAGAGAGAGAGAGAGAGAGAGAGAGAGAGAGAGAGAGAGAGAGAGAGAGAGAGAGAGAGAGAGAGAGAACCTCGTAGTGGGCTTAGTTCTACACAAAGATCTTCATCATGCGTACTTGTATTTATAGGGAAAATACAACCTTGGGGGTTTCTCAAAGGAGGGGAAATGCCAGGAAGCTCAGAGGGAAAGATCAAGGGGAAGCCAGATGGAATAGCTGGCAGATCAGGTCCCAGACCTGTCTCAAAGATGCTAATCGATACCTCAAAGGTTGGTTAAAGCTACTCAGAGATCAGGGGATGGACAATGGAGGATGACAAAGACTTCCATCTTCACCATCCATGCTACACAACCAGGAGAGTCTGGGAATTGGCTATGCCTGATAATAGCCACATGGGCTTCTTCCTGACTGGGGGAGAGAGTAAGTCCAAGGTTTTCCCTGACACCCTGAAAGTTATCAGATATCAAAAATGACAAGTCAGGCTTGAAGGGGGTGGGGCAGCATCAGAGACTAGCGCACTGCTGGCAGGGGTATGAGATGGTACGATTATTTTGGAAAGCAATTTGGAATAATGCAAATAAAATAACCATACTATCCATACCCCTTTGATTTGCAGACTCCATTACTAGACTTCTACTCCAAGGAAGCCACTGATAGGAAGAAAGCCCTCATACGCAGCAAGAATTATGGAAGCATTTTCTACGATAGCAAAGAATCAGAATCAAAATGGCTACACAAAGCGTGGTTCGTGAATGGAATGGAATACGACCGTGTTCTAAGAAATGATAAGAAATGATGTGTGTGATGACTACAGAGAAGCCTGGAAAGCTCTCCGTGAATCAATGTGGAGGGAAGTCAGCAGAAGCGAGAAAACAAAGCCCCCGCGACGAAGGCAAGAACACCACCACACCCGAGAAATAAAAAGGGAATGTAGAAAGATGATAAAATCAGGCCAGACTCAAATGGAGAAGATATGAGAAACTCCTTCCAGGACAGCATCCAGATCTGGGGATGGAGGAAGCAGCTGCAGCATCTGAGCCCACCACTCCCCACTTGGAAAATGAAGCTACTGAAGACTAACTCAAGAGCAGAAGCAAGTCCCAGCTAATAAGTACTTCAGGAAGAGCTCAGGGTTCAAGGAACAGGAAGTTGTGGCTGAAGGTGTGGCCTCCCTTCTCAAGGGGGCCGGGGACTCCCAAGCTCAAAGAATGAGCCAGATCAGCATGCTTAAAGAGTGGCCATAGGGCTTCACCATGCAGGCCTCCAGTCTGAGGCCTGCCTAATTAGCTTCAGCAGAGATTATACCTGGTTAGAGAAGAGGCTGTGGTTCCCCGGGGATACAGCATCAGGTTACTCTAGAAGACCAGGATCAGGCAGGCCCTCAAAGTGGTAACTCTGGCTTACTGACCAGATTTTGGTCAAGGCGGGCTGAGGGGGCAAACCAGATGCTTACGGGGTCTGAGGCTGGCTGAAGATTAAGGAGCCGAGATAAGAAAGGCAGGCTCCAATTCAATAATCCCCAGTGCTTTGTGGGGCCAGAAAGAGGAAGATGAAACTAGGGCAAGCTGAGGGCAGAGGACAAAGGCAAGAGAGAAGCACCTGACTGCTGGACATTGACACAAATGACCGAGCTCTCCGTTGTGGGCCATTTGCTCATTTGGCATTCGCCTCCGGGAACTCAGGTGCCAAGGGGCCTAGGAGTGGGGTGGATGACTAATGTCCCAGTGCTCTAGCATAAGGCGTACCTTTATCTTTTGCAACCCATTTCATGAGATGCCAGAGGCAGCCAGTTTGGCCTCTGAGGGTACAGCTTTGCATTCAGTCTGTTGCTGGCTGGTTGTGTGACTTTGACCAAGTCATTCTTCTAGGGGCCCCAGTTTTCCCATCTGTGAAATGACAGGGTTGGGTTTGATGAGCTCTAACACATGGTCTTTTTTGCGACCACAATCCCCACGCAACCTTCAAGGCCCCCATTTGACAGCAGAGGCTCCCAAATGGGAAGTGGCTTGGCTAAAGCCACTGAGCGGGGAAACAGCAAAGCTGGCCACTGAACCAGAAGGTCCAATCAAACCCACAGGAGCAGCCACAATACCTGGCCATGTTTCCCCTCTTCCCTTCACTGCCCTCTCTCTGGATATTAAGAGCATTATCTGGGCAGGTCATTTGATGCTTCTGGGGCCCAGAGTATATATTTCCTCATCGGCCTTCTCTACTGAATCTTACAATTTTCATTAGTGGAGGGAATGCCTATTGGAAGTGCTTCTGGACTATCACCTTGTACTTGGATGTGAAGGGTCTAAGGTGTCTTCCCAGAATCCTTTACTTCTTTGACTCTCTGAGGTCCTCTGACTTCAAATCCCAGTGGCCTCTTCCTAAGATCCCCAAAAGAAAATCTGTAAAGGTAAGAGTGGCCACTCTTCAATATTCTTGGTGCTTCCCACATAAGCCCAAGTCAGGTCAGGAGGCAGGTGGGGATGGTAATGGCAGGTAGCTCTCCCCTGGCTGGAGACACACTGGTCAGAAGAGAGGGGAGAAGAATGGGTTTATTTTGCCCCTCCTGCCTGGTCCGGCACCTCTGAGATGAAGAAGAGAGAACTTGATTCAAGTAAAGAAGAGCAGGAGGGGCACTTTATGGACACAACAAGATTACATCCTGTTACAAGCAGACCGGCAAAGAGGAGACCCTAAAGGGAACCTGGGGTTCTTTTATGCATTTGCATTCTGCTCCTTTCTGTCATTCCCTGCCAATCTTCATCATGGAAACAAGAAAGCTCAGGCCTGGATCACGTCGGAGGGTAAGCCCCCATTGCTCCCACTTTGAAACCCAAGCAGAAGGATCCTGCCCTTTAGCACTTCCTACTTAGGGCCAAGCATCCCTTGCTGGAAAAGTAGAAATGGAAGCCTTCGGATAGAGACGAGTGGAGACGGTGATGGTGGAGGGGGAAAGGCAGGTGGGTGAAGAAGAGCACTGAGCTTCCCAAGTTCCTGTGCCTATTAACCTGGACCAGCCATGCCTGATCTCACCAGCACCTACGTAACGAGAACACAGGCACTGGTCTACATGTATCTCTACATTTCACAGCCAATCTTCTACAAAAACAACAACAAATCACACCTTCCTTTCCCCACTCTTCAACTTCATGCAATTCAACTTCCAAACTCAGCACTCGAGTAAAACTCTTCCCTGCAAAGACAGTGTGGGACGTGGCACATCACTCTTCACTGCTCAATACACTGACCTGTCTTTGGCCCTCACTCCTACTGACTTACCACTCTGTGGCTTTGGAAACTCCCGACCATTTCCCCTCTCCCTTCCTTCCTCTTTAGTGATATTTTCTCCTCCACCACTTGTGACATTGCTCTCTTTTGGTTCTTCCATTTCTTGGGTCCTTTGCCAGATCACCACCATGTCCTGCTCTATCACGAGGGGGTCCTCCAACGAATCCTTCTGGGACTTTCTCTTTTCTTTCCAACCTCTCTCCTGGTTATCTCATCACCTCCACGGAGAGGTTCAATTTTCAATCGTCATCTTGCCAAGATAACCCTCCAGCCCTCATTACTCATGAGTTCTAATAGTACGGCACCAATATCCTATAAGCACCTTAATCTCGACATGTGCAAAAAAGAACTCATCTTCCCTCTTAAGCCCACGTCTCCTTTGAACTTTCTTAGAACCATCATTCCACTCGACCAGTTTCACAATTTTGGGATCATCCATGACTTTTCCCTCACTCTCATTCACTACATGGTCCCACTCACCCCTATAAACTCAGAAGTCACCTTATTGATTCTATTTCCAGTATCTCTTGCATTGCACCCATCTGTCTAGCAGACAGAAGGCAGTCCCTATCAGTAGGGAGCCTCCAGGCAGAATCTGTCAACTCTGTAAGTCATTGGAGCGCTCACTACATTCTATCTTACCTTCCTAGAACATCTGCTTCATTAACAGGCCTGAAGGTCAGCAGAATAGGCCTGTGTTCCTTTGAGGATTGTGTGGAAGCCCAGAGAGGCTCAGGAGTCCTAGCGAAGACTCCAGGCCTGGATTTTTGGCTCTGTGGGGAGCAGGGGGGGGGGGAGGGAGATAAGGTCCTGCTCTTTCCTTACTTCCTGGAGTTCTGGCTCTTGTCTTTACTCACTATCTTTCTAGCACCAACAGTAATATGAAAAGGCAGGGAGAAGATGAGAGCTGCCCCATGAGATTGAGGAGTGGTCTCATGCTCCCTGAAGCCGATTCCCTCAGCAATATAGAGCAACGAATCAACAGATATTCATTACCAAGCAGGCAGCACATGGGGGGGGTGGGGGGAGACAGGCACTGGAAAAGCTTTCAGATTTAGTTAGGGATAGTTCTAGTCCAGTAAAGGGCTAACACGAGTCCAATAATAATGCACACTATTGTGCACTAAATGATTTGTTCAGTTATTCCAATTGTGTCTAACTTGTCATGACCCCGTTTGGGGCTATCCTGACAAAGGTCCTTTCTTTCTTTAATGGTTTGCCATTTCCTTCTCTAGTTCATTTTAGAGATGAGGAAACTGAGGTAACAGGGTACAGTGACTCACCCAGGATCAAACAGCTAGTCAGTATCTGAGGCAACAAGAGGATTCTTCCAGGCCTGGCCTTTTACCCACTGTGCCATCTAGCTGTCCCGGTAAAGTACATTACAAAGGTATAAAATACCATGGGGCGTGGGGTCTGAGGGATAAAGTCCTTCTCCCCTGAGACAGCCAGGGAAGGCATTGTGGAGGAAGAAGTATTTGACTTGGGGCTTGATAGGGAGAGGAAGGTAGGGCTTTACAGAACGTAGAACACTACAAGCAAAAGCAAGAAGGGGTGAGAATGACTGACAGAAATGTTTGTGAAGGGGCTACGATTCTGGGAAAAGAGAGTTTGTGAGACAACAGGAAGCCGCTGGTCATTTTGGCCATTCTGGTCATAACTAGTAAGTTATTCAGATTAGCTAAATGATTCAGGAGGGGCAAATGGAAGGGAGGTGGTGGAGTGAGGGGAGGAAGGTAAAGAAACTCTTGCAATTGAACCAGTGTGTGGCAATGGGAATAGAGAGCAGATGAATAGAAGAGATATTGGGAAATTAGAACTGACAGGTCTTGACAAATGACTAGAATGAGACAGATGAGGATAAAGATGATATTATCAAGGTTATGAACGCAGAAGCCAGGGTGGAATCTGGACAGAGTAAAACGGGGAGGGGGGAGGAGGTTTGGAAGCAGGAGAGAGAACGAGCTTGATGTGCTAAGTTGGAGGTGCTGGTTCAATTTTCAAGGAGACACATCCTGTAGACGGTTGGATGTGAGAGTCTGCAGCTCAAAAGAGAAGTAAAGGCTGGAGATTTCTAAAGCATCCCCAAAAGGTGGCAGCTGAAGCCATGCCAGTGAATGAGGTTACTAGAGGAAAGCGTGTAAGGAAAGAAGAGAAAGCCCAGGGAAAGTCAGGAAGTACGGTAGATAGAAGCGCCTGGCCTGGAGATTGGAAGCCCTGAATCCAAATTCAGCCACAGACATTTACTAGCTATGTATGACCTTAGGGAGTCATGTAATTTGTACCTCAGTTTCAACTCTAAAATGGGCATAATCACAACATCCACTTCCCAGGATCAAAAAAAGAGAAAATTTGGCACACAGTAAGCACTTCCATAAATGTTTCCTGACTTCTACAGATAGGCTTTGGAGGAAACATTAAAAAATCAGGAAGAGGAAGCAGAACCAAGTGAAGGGAAAGGAAGTTGTCAGAGCAGGGTAGGAGGAGGGAACTAGGAGGATAGTTTTCAAGGGGAACAGAAACCAAGAAGAGGGTGTGGTCCGAAATGTTAAAAGTTGCCAGCAGGAAGAGGGCTGGCCACAGGCCTTTGGGTGTGGTAAACAGGTCACGTGGCAGTCTCATCCAGTGCCAGTGCCCAGAGTCTAATAAAAAGGGGTGCGCCCAACAGGCAGCCACTAGGACCAATGTGATCTTGGAGGGGTCACCCAACCAAAGCATTTCCAGTAGAGCCTGTAGGCTCCATTCAACCATTTTTTCACAAGGGCCCACTCTGTTCAGGCACATGTGTTATGTGCTTCAGAGGTCTTCCTCTGAGCATATCACCTTATCTCCAGTAGCTTGCTCACCAGGGAGATAAGAGATCTCTTAAAAGACAGTAGCCAAAATGTCTTAGAGACAAAGGGTGGAGAAATGGGACCATGGGGCCAAATGCGAATCTAGTCCCATTGGACCAAAGGTGCATCCCTGAGGCATGAGGCGGGGCTTCCAGGGGAAAGGCAAAGGTTAAGCCGTGCTTCCAGGAGCAAAGTGACCTAGAGCACGTGGGTGAATCCTGAAAAGGCTTTGGTTTGGGTCCCCCCTCCCCCTCCGCCCCCCACTGAAACAGGAAATACTGGCCTGGTTCCTTGTGCGGAGCCTACTTTTCATAGCCGAGGCTGATTTAGGCCATGCCGGTCATGGCCCCACCCATTTACAGAAAGCATTGAGCCATCAGATGCTGAGATCACAAACACCAGAGTTGGAATCATACAGAAACAGGAAAACCAAGTCCCACATAACTGAACTACCTTGCTCGACAACACAAAACTAGCAAATGAGAAAGCTGGGACCCAAATGTAGGGTCCTTTTCACTATACCCTCCTGTTTCCCTGGGGGGAGGCCTGTCTCCTGGGAGACAAGAAAACCCAGCTTGCCAAGTTCAAATGTGGTTATCTACCTGGGTCACTTCACACTTACTGGCCTGTTTCTTCATCTGTAAAATGAATTGGAGGAGGAAACAGCAAACCACGCCACTATCTTTGCCAGAGAAAATCAAATGGGGTCACCGTCACCGAGTCAGACACAACTCAACAACTGCCTCCCTAAGAAGCACTTTCTTGAAAGGTTGGCTTTCAGAAGGGAGATGGCGTCTTCTGAGCCAGCTCAATTCTGCTTCCCCTTTCCCTTCCCCTTCCTCCCCCCCACCCCCCCACTCCCACCCCCATCCCCGCCTTTTTGTTCAAATCGGCTTTAACTTAGATCACGGATATAGAGCTGGAAGGGACCTCAGATTACCTAGACCAAATGCTTCCATTTGGAAGAGGAAACTGAGTTTCAGAGAGGTTTATTCAGTCACATGCCCAGCATCATGAGCCCACAGCTCAGATTCAAAGTCAGGTCTCTGATTCCTGGCCCGTAATACAGGACAGAGGAAGGAACTGACATTTTGAAGTCGGCTACACAGGCCTAGCTTTGAATAGTTCCCAAGCTGCGGGTGACCCTGGGCCTGTTTTTTCAAACGACTCCTAGGGATCTATTGCTTGGAACAACTACTCCCCACAGAGTGCTTATGAGGAAAGGGTACAATGGCTACAGCAATGGAAGCTCTCATTAAAAAAGGAATAAGACAACTCCAAGAGGTTCCGTGGATTCGAGAACTGCCCTGGGAACCCTATGGAGGAAGGAGAGACAGACACTTTGGTGGGGCCGGTTCGCCCCAACCAGCTCCCCTGAGGACCTTCCAGTAGAAGGTCAGGCAGGGTGGGGTATCCCTGCTTTTCTTTGTTGGGCATTCCTATATGGTTAGCTCTTCCTCTGAGCTGGTGGGGGAACAGGAAGAAGGGGAGGTTGCCATAACCTTTGCACCAACGGGGTGACTCGGTAGTTGGAGGATTGCGAATAGTGGTTGGGGTTTGGGGCTTTATGGATTCCTGGTTTCTTGGTGGATGTATTGTAGTAACTGGCCTTTAATTAAGAGCAGCAAATTCCTCCCCTAGCTGAGCTTTCAGCCAGTCCGATAAAAACCAAGAAGGAAAGTGATCATCGATCTAGAGTCAATCTTGACTACTGACATCGACTTTCATTCTTCCTTTCTTCTTCCACAGCTGGCTTTACTACCTCTGATTCCACCCAGGGGAAGAGCAGCTCACCAGTTACATAACATCTCCCCCAGACCTTCCACTGTGGATCCCTTAACAACCCTTGGGGAAGGAAGCCTAGGGCAGGTGGCTCTAGGGAGTCTGGCTCCACTTTGGATAATTTTTGCTCCCAGGGAGCCTGGGCACATCGGGATTGGCACCAGGTTGCCAAAAGGCATTCTCATCTCAGGGGATTTTCCGAGACAAAGTCCCTTGATAAGCTGTCGGGGCCCCGCTTCCCAAAGATTGGACATCAGTAAAATGAGGGGGTCAAAACAGCTTTGGCTATCACATTCTAAGACCCCAAGACCCTTCCCCTTCTTTGGGGAAGCCCATGTCTAAGGGCCCTTTCAAATTTTTAGTCCTAAGGGCACTAATGCTAAAGTGAACCAGAGCTTCTTAGGAGAGCATTGATTTCCTACACAATTTTTTTTTTTTTTTAAAGTACATTCAGTCTTCTGGATGTCAGCTCAAGAGCTGGGCCCAGGTATTCTGGGCCTAGAATTTGTGTTATAAATCCCTTCTTCCAAAATACACACACATGCTACAAACCACTAAACCATGGTACTCATCTCTCCCACAAAAAGTTTAATAACACCATAGGCTTGGCCTAGGCCAGGCCCTGTGTAAGAACGAAACCATTACTCATTTTTCTTTCCATGATTTTGCTTTTACCGTAGCCAACTGGCCATACCAACTGGCCTGATGAGAAGTATAATATGCTCAAAATGTTAAGCACCAAATTACGTAATGAAACATTTAATCACCATTTTAACAGATAGGTAATGACTCCTCACTGATGCAAGAATCACTCCTGAATCAGCTGTCTGGATACAGTCAAGACCACCTGACTTGTTAGAGTAAAAGTGAAAATTAATGCAAAACCCACAGAATAAAAGTGAGGAAATGATATGGCATGCGATTAAAGTAACTCCGATCAGACTTAAACAAGTTGACTCTAAAAAGTGAGAAATAAATGGAGGCAAGACATTGACGATTATTATTATAACAATTTCGTATAGTTTAACCCATGAAAATCAACTGCCATAATTACGAGTCTCAAAGATCCTGAAAACTGCCTTAGTCAACAAACACTTGATCCGTTTGCTGAATGGAGGAATGGCAGACAAGAACACTACTCATCTAGAACATAAACAAATCTGTAAAAATCTGATGGAAGCAGATGGAGGAAGGTTATGGAGGACACTACCTCATAAAACCGTGGGAAGCAGTGGAAGGTTGAAGAAGTGTTGATGAAAGACCCAACTATAATAGGCATCCATCCTCAGAGCACTGAAGGATGAAAGTAGAAGGATAAAGAGATCACAAGATGGAAAATATCTGCAATTACTTGATTAATAAACTTTTCCCACCATCAAGGCAGCAAAGCTATCACATGTGGACTTTTAAGCGCACATGAGGAAGTAGAAATGGCAACTGAAGATGAGAAAATCAGTTAGGAGGTAACATCATTTAAAGGGCACTAAGACTTATTCTCAAGGTAGCTGAAAGGGAAGATGCTAACATATGGGAAAGATAGCTCAGATTTTATTATTAAAGAGAAGAAAGAGAAAAGGGACCTAGAGAGTATCTGCAACTACTTTCCCCACCTATATAAAATTTTCTAAGAATAATCTACACACACATTGAGTGCACACTTAATAAAGTTATTAGAAATCAGCAAGCAGCCTTTCACAATTGAAATTCCACAAAGTACTTTGACTATCACGTAACTGACTGAGAGTATGAGATTCCACTGTGCTTACTGTTTAGCGAATAAAATAAGCATTTGATTCAGTAGAGCAAACCACCACCTTAAAAGCTCTCCTCCGATTTGGGTCCTCTGCACATGTCAATGGTATACGCTGTCCCCTAAAACATGAAACACAACCTTGTTCCAAGACCCACTACTTAGAAATCTATCAAGCAAGGCAGAAACTAGAATATGTGTGCTCGCCAGATCTTTCTGCTCCCGTCCTGGAGAAGATCCGATGCAGGGTCCAGATGGTGGAGGGATTCTCTAGAGATGCTGATGCGTGCCAGAAGCTTCTGTGGCATGGAATGACACTCCGCCGACCGCTTCAAGACTCCAGAACGCTGCAGGATGGATAGAGCCTCGTAAACAATATCCGCCAATTTCTTTTAAGCGTTGGGTCTAACACTCCATAGCAGGAAAAAAACCAAACAAACAAACAAAAAAAACCACCAAAAAAAAAAAAAAAAAAAAAAAAACCAAATGGAGGAAGACTGTATCGCCCAGCAAAGGAGATGTATTTGAATGGACAGTATACGGAACCCATCCATCAGTAGATATCCCAGGGATGATGAATTAGGCCCCAAACTGCACATGAGGAAGAGAACAAGTGAAATTGCTTCTGTGCAACTGCAGAGTTCTTTGAACAAGCCCAAGCTTCTCTTTCAAGGAATTAAATCAGTCCTAATTATTGAATATGTCTGGGGATACACTGCTGAGAAGTGGAACGTGATAATCTCCACAGAAGCCATGTTGAAGACCATCCAGGAGATAATGGAAAGGCTCTTGGGGAGCCTGAGCAGGGTCCGGGCAAGGAATTACGGAGCGGGGTATCATCAAGAAATGTACGATTTCAAAAGAGAAGTCTTGTCATGTGCTGAGAGCAAGAGACAACTAGCAGGCAGCTCTCCAACGCTATCCTCTTGCTGTCCAAAGAACCCAAGGAAGGACATTTGACTACTGTATGGACTCTCCCAGTTCTGAGAACCTTGAATGCTGCTTCTAAAGTCCTTAGGGAAGACATGTTGGAAGAAATGGCCATACTGCTGAGATGACAGATTCCGGAGTTAGAAGTGCTGTGCATCACAAGCAATAAAACGCCGGAGATGAGGGCCTGAGCCAGCTCCCCCTTCTCTCCAAGACCCGGCAAACATCTCTGCAAATCTGTAGCCTGTGGCCTCTGAGAAGAAGACGGACGATCTCTGCAAGATGTCAGCTATGAATTAGCAAACAAAGCTCTCAGAGGAGCTGCAAGGGAAGAATTGTTGACTTTAATAAACTTAAAGGTGAAGGAAAGAGGTGGGAAGCAGTGGCACCAGAAGAAGTCCCAGGATCTCACGTCCCTGTCATAGCCTCCATGTGGGACCAAAGCGAGTGCTGGTGAGACCCCTAAGGCACTGTTGTTATTTGCAAACTGCTTCAAGTAGTGCCTGAGGAACAGTCTGTGAAGGCTGGCCTTGGGTGTCCACCAGAGTTCAGTTATGGCCCTGTTGCTGATTCCTGAAAATGATGCCAAGAGGCAGGGAAAATCTTGGCCCCTGATTCTGTCCTTTTGTAAATGCCACGGTGCCCAAAAGTACTTGGAGGGCAGAAGGGGGTTGTCACCAGTGGTTACGAGTAAAGAATTCACTGAGATCTTCCATGGACAAGCGGCTTCTACGTAGCCCAGCCTAGGAAAGGGCTTGGTTCCATGGAGGCTTAAAACGCATGGGACTTTTATCTTTTTAAACAATCCATACAACAATCAATAATACAGAGCCATTTCTCATTGCTTTTTCCTTTCCACTTACTTGGGAATGTCTGGGAAACTGGGAATCTCTGCTCAAGTGTGACGTCTGCAACAGCTGTCAGCTCATCATCTAGGCTACAAGTGCACACTTAAGTCTTTTGACACTTTATTGAATGCACAGCAAGATGAACTGTCTCTGATGTCATTGTACACGGGAGAGGGAGGAGGGCAGGGGAGTGGGAACTTGTACAACTTTCCTTTGGAGGCGAAGATTCGAGCCCCTCTGGTCCTATTTCTTCTTGGTGAAATTAACCCATATTCTGCCGGTTGCCATAACCCCGTGGATGTGTGTCTTTCCAGTCATCCCAATTACGCTTTTTGAGTAATGACTCTTCATCATCCTCTTCTGACTTTGTTTCCTGATCCTCATCTTGATCTGCCTCCTGATTGAGGGTCACTAAAAGAGGCAAAGGCAGGAAGAAGGAGTGACCATAAAGCAAAGCTGAGCAGAACTCCCCTGAACTTCTCAGGCCCTCGTTCCAGTCTGAAGGTAACGGGGGTAAGCCCAAGCCCTCTAGGGGAACACTACTGAGGGTAAAAACAGCCCCAGAGGACACCCAAATTGGTTCATAAGGACAAAAAGTTTAACAGAGCTAGTCTCAGTCCAGTTTCCTTCCAGTCAGCAGATCCAAAGTACAGGAAAAGAGGGGGAAAAAAAAAAAAAAAAAAAGCTGTCATGAAAAGTACTGGTGATGGAAGGTAAGAGAAAAGGTGGGCATCAGAGGCCCTGCAGGGGGCACAGATACAGTTCACGCTCTTTTACTGAGCTCAGGGTGTTCACCTTTTCCTCAAACTAGCTCATGAAATGGCTGGATCAATTGGTGCTGGATCCATGGGGCTCAACAAACAGAGAACGTATGGATCGCACTGATCAAGTTAGCTCCAACAGAGCAAGGCCCCAGGCCTAGCCATAGCACCTGGCACAGGGTGAATGCCCAAGACCAGTCAAATGTTCACCAGTTTAGAATTTACTCTACCCCTTTGGAAAGGAAACTGCCCACAGTTCGTAATCCAAATAAAAGGACTCTGAGAACCGAGTTCTGCTTCTAAAGCCCTAGCATAAACTACAGTAGCCTCTCCCATTGGCTACCGATTTCAACAACATGGAGCGCGAGCCTGGCACTTCTTTCTGTGTTTGATTCCTATTATCCCGCCCACTTCCTAGATCCCTTTGCTTTAGTGCTTGAGCAGAGTACCTGGAACACAGGTTAAGTGCCTAAGAAGTGCTGGCCAATTGGTTTGTACCTTTTGAATTCTTGAATGTGTCCCATTTTTGGCGTTGCTCATACCAGTCATTCACTGTCATGGTCGCCAAGCTGGGATAGCCAGAGCCAAATACCCTTGGGAAAGTAAATCAGCAAAAGAGAGTTAAACAAAAACAGCCCCTTCCGTTCAGTGACAGGCTCACTGAATGAGTCTCAGCAGCTGTGTCCATTCACAGTCACCCACCGAGAGCTCAGAAAAACTACGGCACCCCTGGGATAAGCAAACTGGGCTTCAGCAGACTAAGAACAAGGTCAGGTTTCCATCAGAAGACAAAACATCTTCCAGGGAGGGAAGTCAATCTATCTAAGAAACCAACAGAAGGGATGCAGCTGACAACTACCCAGATGAGGCTTTACTATGGATCAGTCTCCCCCCACCCCCACCCAGGTACAGAGGAAGCTCCACAACTGTTCTCTCCTATGTCTCTTAGCCAGGGGACACAAAATGAAATCCTCAGGGAATGAGTGGTCTTTCTATCTGTAGTTGAGGGAGAAAGGATGCCACCAACTCAGAGTTGAAAGCCCCGAGGCCAATCTCAAACCAAACTACGAACCTCATCTGCCCCAACAAGCAGCCATCCAGTCTGGGTGTGAAGCTGACAGCACCACCTCACTAAACGCCCCCTTCCTTCCCTGCCCTCAGGCGGACACAAGGATCCGTAGGAAGGTTTTCCTTCTTCAACCTCTTTCTTTTAGGTCTCATCTAAGTGTTGGGTTTAGGAGGAAAGAGGAAGAAGTCTCCACAGGGGAGAAGGTCACCTTTCCATGATGCTCATCAGGTTTGTAACACGCCTCTGCCATATCAGCCTGACGCCAGAAGGCCCACAAGAGCAAGCTCCCTTCCAGGTGCTACTTACTTGGCCTGGGCAGTGTCCCGAGTGAGGATAAAAGGTTTGGTTGGAGCTCTGTTCTGAGGAGGCACCCGAGAAGTTGATGGCTGAAAAGGCAAAGGATAACAATTAGTTATCCCACCACCACCACCGCAGAAGCTCTGAGTGTTCTTAGAACCTCAGAAAGCCCTAGATTACAATCAAGTCATTGAGTATCACTTCCTGTTCTGTCTCCCAGAAACAGCAGGAGCAGACTAGGAATGGGGTCACAGAAAGCTCTCGCAGGAACCATCTGCCCCCAAACCAACAGTCTTGCTTTTAAAAACTACCACTTGGACAAGGTCATTGCAAAGCTTTTATCCATTTCTAACCTACTTCCTTTTCCTAGCACTTAAGACCCTCTTCTTAGCCTGCCTTCAGTGGAGAAATGCAGCTGCAAGCGTCTGCTTCCTGACAGAGGGTTGTTAATGTCTGGGCCTTCCTCACCCCCTCTAAGCCTAGCCTGTAGTGCAATGCTCCCTAGCAGGAAAAGCTTCAAAAGAAACTGCCAGGAATTCTCACACTGTCCTCCACGGAAAGTCAGAGGCGCGCGATCATCTCCAGCACCTCCTTCCCAAACAATACAGGCAAAGATGATGTGGCTAATTTTGGCCAACTCCATCATTTCCAGAGCCAGTTCCAAAGCTACGTGGGAGATTAGGGGTCTGGGGCGGGAGCAAAAAACAGATGGCTCCTTGACCTTAAAACCTCAAACCCCATTGTGTTTCAGGTGACCTTGGGAAAGGCCCTTCAGAGAGCCTGTTAATTCCTTCGGCTTTGAATGAAGTAGCTCTAGAATGAATTCTCAGAGAAGCCAGGAAGTTGCTCAGAGCAGAGAACTCCCAGGGTAATTAATGGAAACCAGACAAGGAAAAAAGAAGGGCCATTCCCTATAAGCGGGGAGAGGATCCTCAAGGCTGCCTCCTGGGACCCACCCAGCTCAACAATGACAATGCATGTTTGATTATGAAAATTGAGACTGCAATGTCATTTGAGGAATTGTCTGTGGAGGTTCCAGGTCATCATGTAGCACCCACTCTTAGAAACCCACAGCAGAAATGCAATCCCGCTCCTACCTGTTTTCCCAAGTCTCGGGCTTTCAGGATCACTATTTCTTGGTCGATGCTCTCAATCTCCTCCAAACTGATGTTGACCCACTTCTGTAAGTGAAGCAGGTAATATTCTCGAACTTGTTCCTCATCTGCTCGGCCATTTTCTACAGCAGATTCCAGAGATGCCAACTTGTTCTCCAGCTCCTTCTTCTGCTTGTATCTGTCCCACAGAATTCAATCCCACAAACACTGATGAAGTGCCTACTAGGTGCCTGGCCCTGTTCTAGGGGCTGGGGGGTACAAAGAAAGGCAAAAAAATGAGTCTGTCTGCCACTAGCTGGGAGATGGATTTTGACATCAGAGGGGTCCGTGTCGAAGACTTGGTGACTGAAGCATTCCAGCTCACCATTTCCTTTGGAAGAGAAAGCAAACCTAAGAAGCCTTCTTTGGGAACCTCAAGAAGGAGGCTGTCCCTTCTCCCCCACATTTTCTTAAGTACAATTATCCCAGCAGGATCAAGCAGCATATAAATAGTCAGCATAATTTCTCCCACTCTCAGGAAATAAGCCAGTCTAGAAAGCGCTGATGCACTATCCTGTCTCGGTAGTGGTGTCAGGTTTTATAACCCATAACCCACAATTCCTTTGAGCCACCGGAAAGGAAGAGATTACGAGAAATGGCTAGGAACTGAAGCTAGAGAAGAGACAGAATCTGTTCTCAGAAGTTCTCATCTTTAGACTACCAGCTCAACATGTGGTCAATAGAATCTAATTTTTCTCCAGGACACAGAATGCCCCTTTGGGCTTCCATTTAGGAGTTAAACAACATCATTTCCCACAGAATCTTAATAATTGGTTGAGACTTCAGAGACCACAGTGGTTCACCTTCCCATCCATGTTAGACTACCCCTGATAATCTCTCTCACAGGTAGTCATCATCTTAAACACTTTCAGTGAGCGGGGACTGGTCAGTCAGCCAATAAATGTCTAAGTGCTCAGGCTCCAGGCACTGTGCTGCACTGTGCTGGACAACGTGAATTGTTACAAAGTTCTTCTTATGTGACATCTGTGTGTAGTATATATATATATATATATATATATATATATATATATATACATATATACACACACATATATATATATATATATATATATATATATATATATATATACATATATACACATATATATATATATATATATATATATATATACATATTACTCTAAAGTTGGCAAAGCACTTCACATCATTTCATTTTATCCTCATCACAACCCTCAGAGGTAGGTGGTATTATTGTTACCATTTTACAGCTGAATTAACTGAAGCAGACAGAAATTAAATGACTTGTCCAGTATTGTACAGCTAGTAAGTCTCCGGTGCTCTATTCCCTGTGGTGCCACTTGGATGCAACCTGAAATATGCCTTTCCATTGATTCCACTTTTGTCATTCTGAAGAGTTCAGGACAAATAATCCGATCAATCAGCAAGCGTGGATTAACACCCACTCTGTGCCCAGCATTTTGTTAGATGCTAGAGACGCATACACAAAACTGAGACAGGTTATAACCTTGAGGAACTGGCATTCTGTGGAGGGAATACAATACATTCCCAGATAAGTGAATACACCTGGGGGTATGTTTGGGGGGGGGGGGAGAGAGAGAGAGAAAGAGAGAGAGAGAAAGAGAATGTGTGTGTGTGTGTGTGTGTGTGTGTGTGTGTGTGTGAGAGAGAGAGAGAGAGAGAGAGAGAGAGAGAGAGAGAGAGAGAGAGAGAGAATGAGAGAAAGAGAATGTGTGAGAGAGAGAGAGAGAGAGAATGAGAGAAAGAATGAGAAAAAGAGAATGTGTGTGAGAGAGAGAATGAGAGAAAGAGAATGTGAGAGAGAGAATGAGAGAAAGAGAATGTGAGAGAGAGAGAGAGAGAGAGAGAATGAGAGAGAGAATGAGAGAAAGAGAATATGAGAGAGAGAGAAAGAGAATATGAGAGAGAGAGAGAGAGAGAGAGAGAGAGAGAGAGAGAGAGAGAGAGAGAGAGAGAGAATGTGATAGAACTAACCAGGCTGGGACGGTCTGCAAAGACCTCTTTAAGAAGGTGGCCCTTAAGCCAAATGGGTGCCCTTATGAATTCCTCAAATCAGCAACCAAACTTCTTCATCATCTTTTTCCAGGCCAAATAATTCTGGATCTTTGAACCATTTCTCACAACATGGCTTCCAGACCCTTCATCATGCTAATCACCCTCCACTGGATGCCTCTTAAAATGGAGTAACCAGACATATGTGGCCTACATAACTAGGTTCAATGACACAACCTAGGGATTCATTGACATTCTTTAAGGCAACATAAGATTGTGTTGCTTTGTTTCTCCCAACATATTCTTAAAATTAACATCTGCTGATAGAAACAGCTAAACTGAGATCTGCCCGCAAGGCAGAGAGAGCAACAGTACCAATGATAATTGTAGGAAAGTGTCATGTTACAATCAACAACCAATTCCCTGGCAATGGGATTTCAAGGGCGACACATCTGGGCCTGACCCAGATAAGTTCTCAAAACAGAAACTGGGGCTTTATACAGGGCTTGCTTATCACTCCTGCCACCCAACCCTTCTTAAGCCCAGCAGCTCCTTCCTTGGAAAGAGACCCCAGCATTCTTGCTACCTAATGGGACATCCCAGTGTAGCAGTCTTGCACGTGCCAGAGAGATGGCTCACCAGGTTTCTGGAACAGGGGGGAAATAACATGGGCTGCTCCAGGTAATTCTCCATCCCCACTCTACATCGAAAGAGCCAAAGCCTTTGGCCAAACCCTCTTTCTCAGCCCCAAAGCACCACAAAGCCCCAAAAGGTGGAGTTGCCCCCTGAAATTCAGCTAGAAATGCCATCTAGCCCTGATATTTCTCGGCAGTAGATGTTACCTTCCAAATGCCCTTCACCATTCCAAAAGGACTAAGGAAAGGCCCCAAACTCTTGGCAGCAGTCCCAGGCAGTTAGGCTTTGGTGCAGTGATAAAAGAGCTAGGCCGTGAGTCAGGAAGTCCAAGCTCAAATCCAGCCTCAGAGACTCAGTAACTGTGGGATCCTGAGCAATTCACTTCATCTCTGTCTGTTTCCTCCTTCCAGGAAAATGGGGATAATAGCAGCACCTCCCTCTCAGAGTTGTGGTGAGGAGCCAATGAGATCATATTTGTAAAGCACTCAGTGTAGAGCCTGGCATACAGGAAACACTCTATAAAAGCTTATTTCTTTCCATTCCCCTGTAGACTCTCCTAATGCAGACAGGATTCCATTGCTAGTTCTAGAGAGGATATTAGCAACATGGAAGAAATGGAGACAGAGTAGCAGCTCCAGTAACGCTATCTTGTAACACTCTAGTAGGTTTGAAAAACTCAGGGAAGGAAACTCTCAGACTCTTTGGACAATGTTGCAACTAAGTGATCCTTCTTCCACAGGCAATTAGGCTCCTCCTTTCAGTGCCTTTGATCTGCACTCTGCAACTGCCAGCCCAGTACCATCGGAAAGTGCCATGCCTGACTGATTTCAGTGACCCCAGCCCATGGCTCACTGCCCAGTCTGACCATCTACTCACCAGTGGCCTGCCGTAGCTCGAGCAGGCCGATCCTTTCCTCCCCCATCTCAGAGAGATGAGACCAGTGGCCAGAGCAGCACAAGCTTGGACAAAAGCTGCAAATGGCCTGTCAGCCAAGGGCCAGGTAAGTTCTGTAGAGATTTCAGCCTGGCTGCTGGGATGCCAATATCTACTATAAGATATTGCTGGCAATATCTTACAGTTGGTGCGAGCCCCCCTAATGACAAAATCAAAGACCCTTACAGAAGACAGAAGCAGGCACAGGCAAATAAGGACAGTCAAGAGGTCTGACAAGAATGGCAGGAATATTCCAACCCCAAATGATCTGAGGCTAGTGATAACTACTAAAGGAAATAAGAAGGGCTTTAAAAAGCTACTTTGGGGATGAAATATTACAGCGAGAATTGCTGCCTGGCATGATTACAAAATGACTATAATGGACACTCAAGAAAGAGAAGATCCCACTTCTCTTTGCTCTGGCAAGGACACTGAGAGTTAAGCACCATAATGGACTATAATCACTCCCTTATTAATGCGTGAGAGCTGGGAAAAGTCACCCAAGCTCTCCAGGCCTTAGCTCTTTAGCTCAAAAATGAACTGACTGAACTAAATACTCTCCAAGATCTCTTCCACTTGTAAACCTATAATTTTTAGACTTTGAGGGACAGATCAAAATTAGTTAACGGGGAGCTAAAATGCAAGACAAGTGAAGAGATGTACAAGATCAACTGTCTTTTTCGAAGACTTCCAGTCACCAGGCCTAGAAAACTACTGTCCAGGGTACTGAAAGAACCAGCAAATGGTCTTGGAAAACTCATGGAGGAACAGAAGAGATGCCATGAGACTGGAAAAAGGCAAATGGCACCCTGATTCAGAAAAAGAGGAAGAATATTTTGTAAACTATAGGCTGGTAAGCTTAAGTTTGATTCCAAACAATGTTCTAGTATGTATCATGTTAGAGCTTGTTTGTGAAAATTTAGAAAGGGAGGGGTGACCCCTAAGAACCTACAGGGCTTCATCAGACAGCTTGTTCCAGACTAACCCACACTTCCTTTTATTTTCATTTCTTTATTTCTTTTAAAACAGGGTAGGCAGATGAGTAAATTGGGGAATATTAGAGACAAAATAACTTGGATTTCAGCAAAGTCCTACACAAGTAGGAGAGACATGGGCTGGTACATAATATGGTCATGTGGATTCAAGTGGCAGAATGACTTGATCCAAACAGTGTTTAGAGGATCGATGCCATTCTAGAGGGAGGTCTCTGGTAGACTCCATGTCACAATCACGCTTCTTGTTTTTCTGTGGTGTTTTAACATTTTAATTTATTATATGAAGGCACAGATAAAAACATAAAATTTAGAATTGACAAAAAAACTGGGCAAGACAAATATCACACTGAATGGCAGATTCAAGTTAACCAAAGTTTATTACACATCTATGTGCCAGGCACTATGCTAACTGGAAAAAAAAAAACAAAAAACAAACTGGTCCCTGCCCTCAAGGAACTTACAATCTAATCAGGGAAACAACATGCAAGTGTTTAAGTACAAATAAGGTATAGACAGGATAAATCAGACTTAATAGAGGTAAAGCACTAGCACTAAGGGGTTACCAGGAAAGGATTCATGCAGAAAATGGGATTTTAGTGGAGATGAGGGGGAAACTTCAGTCGTGGGGGGCAGAGTGAAAATGCAGGGAGTCAGGAAATGGAGAATCTTGTTCCTGGTGTTACTGGATTGCAGGGTTGGAGTGGGGGTAAGCTGTTAAAAAGCCAGGAAAAGGTAGGAAGCAGTCAGGCTGTAAAGGGATTTAAAAGCTAAATAGTCTGAAAGTAACAGGGAACTACTGAAACTTAATAACTAAATGACATGGTGAGATCTGTGCTTTAGGATGATCATTAACAACTGAATGGAGAATGGACTGAAGTGGGGAAGAGACTTGAAACAAGGGAGAATCAAACCAGTAGGTTATAGCAATAATCTAGGGGGAAAGTGATAACAGTTTGCATCAAGATGGTAACAGTTTCAGGAGAGAAAGTAGTACTCACAAGAGATGTTGCAAAGGTGGAAACTTGATGGGACCTGGCAACAGATTTGATATTCGTGGGGTGGGGATGTGGAAAAGAGGAAAGAGCTGAGGAAGACCCTGGGATTTTGAGCCTGGGGGACTGAAAGGATGGCTTTGGAAGGAAAGATAACAAGTTCAGTTTTGGATGTGTTGAGTTGAAAAAATCTGCTGGCTACTGCTATACTGAGACGTCCATGAGGCTACAGGTCTAGATAAAGAGAACACAGATGATAACTGAATCCAAAGAAGCTGAGATCACCAAGAGACAGTATAGATGGAAAAAAGAGCAAGCCAGAAACATGGGTCCAATTAGGGGCCTTGGATTAGAGAGAATTTGCCAAGGAAGACCATGAAGCAGAAAGCTTCCTAAGGAATAAGTGGCTGGGAGGTCCACGTAGGCACCATCTTTGTCAGACTGTCTAAGCTACAGAAAAGGGCCTCACACCTAGGAAGAGGGCAAAGTTTTGATAAAAATCTTATCATTGTCACCATTCCGAAAAGGAGGGTTGTTGGAATGAGTTCTAGGCCGACCATTTACTATGTGCTTCACACGCCTGAGGCTAGGCAACACACTAGGCAAGGAGAGTGGCCAAAAGTCCCTGATATCAGCACTATGGCAAATCTCAGGAAGGTTGCAAAACTGCAAGTGGGAAAGAAAGCGGGCGTGTATGCTCCTTTAGGTGCAGCCATGCCGCCCGCTTAAAAGAGCGGTGTCGTTTGTCTTTCGGGGGTGGCCGTTGTTGTGAACAAGGCCAATCCCGTCTCGCACGGGCTTCAGTGGAGGTGCCCTGGCAGATATTTTAAGCAGAGGCTAGATATGATCCTATCTCAAGAATGATCTGGAGCAGAGGAACTATTTGATTGAAATTTGGATTTTTCAACCCAAATCCCAAAATTTTCAACCCAAATTAGATCTGGGATCTAATCTCATCAAGACAGGGTTTTGCCGGAAGCCTCCACCCTTTAAGACACACAGTTAGAGTACCTAACAGGGACATGTTTCCATAACAGACAAGCCCACTCCTTCTAAAGTCCCACTGGATGCCCCAGGGGTTCTAGCTCCACTAAGCTGGCACTTAGAATGCATCCTGAATAGTGCTGGTTCCTTCCAGCAGAGAAGAGAAACAACAGGAGATCAGTGTAGGTTACTTCCCAGCCTTCAAGCTTCTGCCTGGGAGAGAGACAGGGAATAAAAGCCCAGTCCTGAAGAAGTTAAGAAGACTGATCGTTTAGATTGATGGAGAATTCCTAGATCTTAAGAATGGGCCATTCAGTCTGACTCTTATCTGAAGAATCCTGTCTGGAAGATACATGACTATCCCCAAGAATTCTGAAAGACTCGTCTTCCCTTCCCCCCCCCCACTAAATTTCATAACATCTTCATGTACTAGTGGGAAGCTTCCATTTTTCACATGGAAAAATCAAGTCAGAAAAGAGTGATTTGCTCAAGACCTCACAGCATGAGTAATAATTTTGGAGAATTTGGAGACGTTCTGGGTTCAAATTCCCAGGAGACTTGCTGGTGCATACGCTTGGGTGAGATTCCTCTCATCTCTAGTCATCAGTTCTCTTACCTACAACCCGAGGGGGCCGGATCAGCTGGCTGCTAACCTAGAACTATGGCAAACAATGTACAAAGGGGTAGGAAGAGAGTAGGGCTCAGAACAAAGGTGCCAGTGTTCTTTTCTCTATACAATGGTTTCCGTGACGGGGCTGAAGGGAGTCATCTCAACAAAGGCAGTGGCTTCTGGCAAATCTTAGACATGTCTTTCCTGAGGCTCAGTAAGGAGGAACCCCCTTAACAACAAGCTCCTTTTTTGGGTCTCCCCCAAAACATGCATCACTCCATGGAACTCTGTCAAGCCACTGACTCACCTCTCTATTTTGGCTTGTCTGTGGGACGCCATGGCAACGAGGCTTTGCTGGCTTCCCGTGGGCCCATCGAACGATTTTTTTCCAGGGGGGTTATCCTGGGTTGAGGGAAGCTCAAACTTTGTGACCTGGTAGTTCTGACATTGCTTTAAAAAGTCCATGAAGTGGGCACGGGCAGTTTGTACTTGTTCCAACCTGTGATTGAAGCTGATCTGCTTCAAAGTGAGAGCTCCCTGGAGAGCCGGTACCAAGAGATACTTGAGGTCGGTGGAAGAAATTTCTTCCAAGTCTTCATTGGGGCTGTAAGAAAGGCAGAGAGAGGCTGAGTCCGAGCCCTTTCCCCGGCTCCGACAGTGCCCCTGAGTTTCCCATGCACCAAAGTATTCGCCGCGGAGCTCCGAGTCCAGGTGCCGACTGTCACGGAGCGGAGGCGAGGAAGCTACGGACCTCTGGACCGTTCCCTAGAGCCCTCCCGTGGCCGTAGCCTACTCTGCCCCTCCTCTGCTTTTCGTCCGGTCCCTATCCCCTCCAAGTCCGGTCGCGGGCTGCTCCCCCCACTCACCTGAACAGGTCAAGCTGCGCCATCATGCGGGAAGCTTTCTCCAAGCTTTCCAAACCTTGCTTCACCTTCTCCTGGATAAACCTGGAGTTTGTCGACTCGTTGGTGTCCTCGACTTCACCTAATAGCCGGCGGCCGGTCTCTAGTAGTTGCGGCAGTCGGGGCCCTACTACCTCCTCTTCGTCTTCAGTCGCCGCCGCTACCGCCTCCGCCATTTTGGGGAAGGACGGAACCGGCGGTCATCTACTTCCGGAGTCAGAGGGCACCCACTTCCCGGCCGTACCGGAAGAGCCTCCATGTTGTTTTTCTCTTCACAGGCCGAGGAGGGGGGGGGGGCGGGGGAGGCGGGGCGAGGGACCCCAAGGGGCTAGCTGCCTTTTCTCTCCGTTCTCCGCCCCCCGTCTCCCGTCACTACTGCTGCAGCCGCCGTGGCTGGATCTGCATCTCACTTTGCCCCGCCCCGCGGCCGCAGGTCCGGCCCATACCGAGCACAGGCACAACCCACCGCGGAGTGACTGGCAGGCTGCGAGGCGAGCACGACTGCGACTGGGCGGGAGACGAGTGCACGCGCGCGCGCGCGCGCGCGCGCAAGGCCGCCGCTTCGGAGGAACGGCGCGAGCCAGTCGCGCGCAGCACCTCCGGGCGGTCGGAGGCGGGGTTAGGCAGAGGCGCGCGGAGGTGAGCCGAGAGCCGGGCTGCGGCCCGAGCCCCTCAGCCCGGGCTCTGCCCTCCGAGTGCCGCCCCCGAGGAGTCCAGGGGCGCTGCGTCATCCCCCTCCCACCCCGCGTTGCCTCACTTTTCTGATCCGAGCTCCCCTGCATCTCTAAGTCTGCGGTTCTGCTGGGACTGCTAGGCGTGACAGCTGACATTTACATGCATTTCAAAGCACTGGGCATGCTCCTTTTCTTTGAAAGCTCCCAAGTTCTCCAAGAGTGGGCTGCCCCGTGGGCTGGTGGCCGGAGTTGTGCCTGGCCACACGGCGAAGTAAGCAAGCATCCGCCACGAGATTCTACCCCACGCGTTCGGGATTTTAAAGGAGCCCGGACCTTGGTTAGCCGGCCTCTCATTAAAACTTGATATGCCTCTGAACCCGGGACGAAAAGGGGTCCCAAGTGGGAACAGTTTAAGAAGCCGCGCTCCGGAGGACCCCGTGATTCCGGGTATCTGGCAGATACATAACTAGGCCAAACTAGTGCTCTGTCCTTCCTTGTCCAAGAGACCCGGGACCTCAGAAAGCTGACTTGCACGTGAATTGGATTTCAGTAAGAGAGGGCTGGGCAGGGTCACCGGCCTCACTTTCCCTTCCGGAGCCCTCTGGGTCCCCAGGCCAGATAGAGAGATTAGGAAGGCCGCCCAGGATTCCGTTGGAGGAAACACCCATCCTGTGATTACGACTAGATAAGAGTTAAATGCAATCCGGGAGGGTAAGCCCCTTAGGATTTCTGGCCCAAACTGAAACAATCGCTATTTACATTCGGGCTCAAACCGTGGCCTGCTGGGGCTAGGCCTGGGACCTATTGTTGGTCTATTGTACTGTGGGTGTTTTCAGTTTAGGTTAGAAATCTAGCCAGTCAATCCTGAGGTTTTAGCAAAGAAAGAAAGAAAAAGTTGTGGTCTTGGGCAAAGAAATCACTTTTCATACCATCTCCTGAATGAATGGATGGAGGAGGGAGTGAATGAATACCCACATAGTCTGTGCTCACCTGCGGGAAGTCTTCAAGCTGGAGGAGTGGATGAACCCCTGCTAAAAGAATTGCAGAACTGAAGGAGGATGGCCAACTCTGACACCTTCCCAGCTTCCTGGAAGTTCATCATGCAAGCATTAATCACATCCTGAGACACGGACAAATACAGGAGGGAAACATACCAAGTGTTTTCTTAAGCATCTGCTGTGTGCAGCATATGGCAAGCTATGGTACATGAAGAGTGATATGAAAACAAAAATGACACTATATCTGCTCTCAAGGAGCTTCTGTTTAACTGAATTGGAACCCCAGCCTTCGGACTCCCAAGTCCAGTGTAGTTTCTCCTTTCTCCACCAGGTTCCCTCACTTCAGTAAATCCCAATACCAGTAACAAAGCCATATGTGAGGGGCACTCCGGGGAGAAGCTGTGTGAGGAAAGATAAGAAAGTGAATGATCCACCCTGCTGTTAGTGAGACCAAATGCATCTTGCTTAAGGTTAATCCTGCTCCTGGAACCCTTGAGCCCATTTCCTTCGGCCTCAGCCAGGACCTTACGCTAACAGTCAGTCATTCCCCTTCTCTCAAGCATCCTCAATTTCACTTTGAGGTATCACGTCATACCTCTCAGATGACTAAGGGTCTGTACCCTGGAGATCCTAAAAGAGGGGAAAGGAACCACATGTGGAAAACTGTGGCAGCCCTTTTCATAGTGGCCACAAACCGGAAACTGAGTGGCTGCCCGTCCACTGGAGAATGGCTGAAGAAATTGTGGTATATGAATATTATGGAATATTATTGTTCTGTAAGAAATGACCAGCAGGAGGAAGACAGAGAGGCCTGGAGAGACTTAAATCAACTGATGCTGAGTGAAACTAGCAGAACCAGGAGATCAATTGTACAAGGCAACAAGATTATGTGATGATTAACTCATTTGGACGTGGCTCTTTTCAACAAAAAGGTGATTCAAGGCAATTCCAATACACTTATGATGGAAAGTGCCATCCACATCCAGAGAGAAAACTATGAAAACTGAATGTGGATCAAAGCAGAGTATTTTCACCTTTATGTTGTTGTTTGCTTATTTAAGACTTTTTTTCCCCTCATTTTTTCCCTCTTTTGATCTGATGTGTGTGTGTGTGTGTGTGTGTGTGTGTGTGTGTACATGCAACATGATGATTTATGGAAATATATTTAGAATAATTGCACATTTAATGTACATCAGGTTGTGTCTTGGGGAGAGGAGAGGCGGGGAGGAGAGGGAGAAAAATTTGGAACCCAAGGTTTTGGAAAGGTGAATGTTGAAAGCTCTTTGCATGTATTTGGAAAAATAAAATTCCATCAAAATAATAATAAAAATAGAATCTTCAGCCTATTCAAGACCACTGGTTCTTTTCTATTTGTCTGCAAATGTGCTCTCTGAAATAGTCTTCCTTTGATTGACCCTACCCAGTTCCTATCCCATTTCTTCCCATGATCTCCTTCATTGCTACTCTTTGCAAACTGTTTACAATCATGTTTTCGCTACTTTGTTACTCACTACTTATTGACAAATCTTTCCCCACTTTGGAGATTTCTTTGGAAGTTTGCATATTGAAACCAGTTTTAAAATCTTTTTTTTTTCAAAGTCCAAACCCTCCTTTTTGTCACTGTAGTTTGGGGTACTGTTGAGCACTCCCTCCTACTGATTCCATGGAGACCATAATTTCTTGGTCTTCCTACTGGTCTAGCCAGTAGGCTTAACTACATACTCCGTGGTCTTTTCTCTGCCCATTTCGACTTCTCTTAGCAATGTTCTGCACTCAGGAAGCTTCCCCTACCATCTGTCTCTCCCCATGACTCCCAAATTTGCCCCAATCTTCTCGGAGGCCCAGGCTTATCTGTCAGGACCACCTCTAGCTGAGGGTCTTATTAGCACTCTAAGGGAAACAGGTCCCAAAGGGCATTTCTTAGCTTTCCTAAGCTTACCTGAATTTCTTCCCCCTTCCCCCTTCCTCCAGTACACTCTGAGGGCAGGCGCTACTTTTTGTTTTTACTTTGTATTTTTTTACATGATACACTATCTACACACACATTATATATAAGATACTTAATAAATGCATTGTGTAAAATAAAAGGACTTCTCCCCTTCTTCCAAAAAAACCAAAAAAAACCAAACCAACAAC
>NC_133623.1:2481112-2604392 GCF_048593235.1 Sminthopsis crassicaudata | reverse complement strand
AGAGACAAAGAGACAGAGAGAGAGGGAGAGAGAGGAGGGGGAAAGAGAGAAAGGAAGAGGGAGAGAGCGAGGAGGGAGAAAGAGAGAGACAGAGACAAAGAGACAGAGAGAGAGAGAGAGAGTGAGAAGAGGGAGAAAGAGAGAGAGAGACAGAGACAGAGAAAGAGAGACAAAGAGAAAGAAAGAGAGACAGAGAGACAAAGAGAGAGACAGAGAGAGGGAGAAAGGAGGGGAAAGAGAGAGAGAGGAAGAGGGCGAGTGCAAGGAGGGAGAAAGAGAGACAGAGAGTGAGAAAGGGAGATAGAGATAGGGAGAGAAAGGAAGGGAAAAGAGAGAGGAAGAGGGAGAGAGTGAGGAGGGAGAAAGAGAGACAGAGAGACAAAGAGACAGAGAGAGAGAGAGGGAGAGAGAGGAGGGGGAAAGAGAGAAAGGAAGAGGGAGAGAGCGAGGAGGGAGAAAGAGAGAGACAGAGACAAAGAGACAGAGAGAGAGGGAGAGAGAGGAGGGGAAAAGAGAGAGACAGAGACAAAGAGACAGAGAGAGAGGGAGAGAGAGGAGGGGAAAAGAGAGAGACAGAGAGAGAGGGAGAGAGACAGAGACAGAGAGAGAGAGGGAGAGAGAGGAGGGGAAAAGAGAGGAAAAAAGAAGAGAGAGAGGTAGAGAGATGGAGAGAAAGACACAGAGAAAGAGAGGGAGAGAGACAGAGACAGAGAGGGAGGGAGGAGGAGAGACACACACAGAGACAGAGACAGACAGAGGAGAGGGGAGACAGGGAGAGGGAACGAGAGGGGGGAGAAAGAGAGAGGAGCGAGAGGGAGAATGAGGAAGGGAGGGAGGCAGGGGAGAGCATGTGCGTGTGCGGATGGCACTGTGGGTGTGTCTGGGTCTCTGGCATCGTCTGGCTGTGTGACACTTTGGAAGGGCGGCGTGCGTGCGTGTGCGCCAGTCTCCATCTCCGGAGGGCTCTCCGTGACACCGCCGGAGGGGGGTCAGCCTCTCTAGGTGGCTGTGCGCCTTTAAGGGGTTGCATTTCTCATTTGATAGTGTGAGTGAGGCAGTGAGTCAGCTGAGGCTGAAGGAGGAGGGAGGGAGAGAGTAGCAGAGGACGGGAAGTCAGGAGCAGAGACCTCTCCCCCCCCCCCCCCCCCCGCCCCATCCGTCCTCTCGGCCCAGAACTGCTGGAGCGGCTCTCGCCGCCCGTTGGGTCCACGGGGGCTTGGCGGAGAAAGTACTTCTCCGCCGCCAAGGCCCCCGCGCAGCTCCCGGCCGCCCCCCGCCCCCAAGCCGTGACCCTCCCGACTGGCCCCTCCCTCCCTGCTTCCTGCCCAACAATGGAGTAGCTGGGGCCCCCGGGCTCCCCGCCCTGCTGTCGGGGCTCAGCCGCCCGGCTCTCTCGGGGTGTAGCTCGGCTCCCTGGCAGCGGCTCGGCCCCTTTCTCCAACTCGGGCTCTTCTTTCCCTCTACTCTCCCCAAAGGCCGGCGGGGGGGGGGGCTGAGCGAGGGAGCTTGTTCATGCACCAAAGTGGAGGGGAGCAGCCGGGCTGTGGCCCCTCCGCGGGCATCCGCCGGCGCGGCCGGGCGCAAGACAAGGGCTTGGGGAGCTCCCGGGGAGCCGCCGAGCAGCCTCGCCTGCCTCTTCCCGTCCGATCCGGGCCTCCCGGGGCCCCAGGGCCGGCGCGCCCCCCACCCCCTCCCCGAGCCAGCGCTCTCGTCCCGCAGCGACGGGAAAGCCGGAACGCCGAGGGGCCGTCCTCGGACCCGCCCAGCCCTCGGCTCCCGCCGGAAGACCCCGGCCCAGGGAGGAGGCTGGCGGGGCCGGGGGCCCTCGGGGCCTCCACCTGGCAGGGCCCCCCTCGCCCCCCATAGCCAGAGCCAGCGGCCGAGGGCGCAGGGATCCCGCCGTCCCTCCGTCCCTAGCACCGAGTCCGAGAACTGGACAGGTGGGAGCCCGGAAGGAGGAACCGTGAGAGAGAAGCGGCTCCCGGAGCCGTGGCGAGGGCCCCGGCCTCCTTCCGCTTCCCAGACCCGGCTTCGCATCCCACTCCGGCCCTTTGCGGCTGAGGGAGCCGGCTAACCTTTATTCGAGGGGTGGGTGGGGATACGCGGGCGGGGGGGGGGGGGGCTAGAGACCTAACGCGGCGGAGGGCGGAGGGCTGGGGGGAGGGGGAGGGGAGCGACGCCTGCTAGGAGTGGGGAGCAGGGGCGGCGGCGGCGGGCTGCCCCCCTCACCGCTCCCGGGGGCCCCGCCCCTCATCCCCGGCCCCTACCTTACAGTCTCCTAGGCAGGACCGGACGGAATACTCCTCGGCTTGCAAGTATTTCTGCAGCAAGCAGTCAAACTCCTCGTATTTTTCCTGAGCGTGTTCGTCCAGGCGCTGGTACAGCCGGACGCAGCTCAAGCACGCCTCCCAGGCCCCCGGGCCGGTGGCCAGCAGATCGGCCAGCAGGGCGTCCAGGCTGCAGTCCAGGCTGTCCTGGTGGGCCATGCCCAGCAGCAGGTCGGCCACCGAGTAGGAGTCACAGAAGGCCAGGCTGTAGTTCCGAAAGTGGCCTTGCAGCAAGTTCGTGTGGGAAGCCGGGGGCCGGCCCGAGGGGGGCAAAGGCGCCACGAGGGGCCTCGGGGGCGCGGCGCCCACGAGTCTCTGCAGAGCCTGGGGCTCCAGGCAGGCCGCTTCGGGCCCGGACGGGCTCCTGCCGCCGCCGCCGCCGCCGCCGCCGGGGCCCCAGCGGCCGCTCCTGCGGCCGGCCCCGTCGGGGCCGCCGCGCCCGTCGGGGTTGCTGCTGCGGCCGCGGCCGCCGCCCCCGTCGAAGCCGCTGCCACAGCCCGGCGGGGGGGCCGCCGCGGCCGGGGTCAGGTTGCCCAGGAGAGCCCCGCAGCCGCCCCCCGGGGGCGGCGGCGGCGGCGGCGGCAGCAGCAGCAGCATGGCGGGGGGCGGCTCGGCGTCGGACCGGGGCTGGGGCTCCGGGCCGGCGGCCCCCCAGGGCGGCCTCACCGCCCCACTCCTCTCCTTGGCCCGCAGGCGGCCGCCCGCGCACAGCCACAGACGGTCAGAGAGCAGCACCGTAAAGAAAAGCAGCGAAGCCAGCGACAGGCGCCATCGCTGCGCCCTCTCTGAGTCAGCCCATGGCTTGTCGCCGCCCGTGGCCCCCCGAGGGGACCGGGGAGCCCAGCAGCAGCAGCCGCAGCCGCAACAGCAGCAGCAGCAGCCGGAACAGCTGTCGTAGCAGCAGCAGCAGCAGCAGCGGCGGCGGCGGCGGCGGCAACAGCAGCAGAGCGTGAGCGCAGCGGCATCTCTCCGGGGCCACGTCCACGCGCCCCTGATCATATTTCAGGGGGGGGGGTTTCGGAGACCCTACGGGCGAGGGGACTCGGGCAGAGCGACCCGAGGGATGGCAGCGGCGGGGTGGCCCGACGGGGCAGGCGGGAGGGCGCTGCGCTGCGCCCGGCTCGGCTCAGGCGGCCCCTCCGCGCTCCTCCCACAGTAGCCGTCCGGGCGGGCTCTACCTGAACCGCAGCATGGCTGGGAGGCGCCGGGCCGGAGCGGGGCGGGCTCCTCTCGAGCCCGAGTCGTGGGGTGGGTCGCCTGGGCCCCCGAGCCCGGTCCCCGCACCCCTGGCGCCCCGCTAGGCTCTGTCCCCGGCCGGGGCAGGGACCCACCGAGGGTACCCCGGCGACGGCCGCCGGCGCGGCCCCGAGCTCCTCATGATGTCCGTCCGGCCCCGGCCCCGGCCCCGACCCCGGCTCCCGCTCTGGCCCCGGCTCCGGTTGCTCTCGGGTCCCCGCTCGGGCCCCGACTCCCGTCCGGCCCAGCCCGGCTTAGCACTCTGCGGGCCCGGCCGCGGGCATCACCGGCTACCTGGCTCGATCCGGCCGTGCCCCTGTCCGAGCCCGGCCCCGGCCCCGGCCGCCCCCCGCGCTCCCGGGCTGCCTGCGCCTCCGGCTCGGCTCTCCGGCTCCGGCGGCGGCTCTCCGGCTCCGGCGGCGGCTTCCCGGGCTCCGGCGGCGGCTTCCCCGGCTCCGGGCGGCTGCTTTCCCGGCTCCGGCGGCTGTTCTCCGGCTCTGGGTGCTCTCCGACTCCACTCCTTACTTCCTCCGGGCCGAGCGCGCGGCTTCAGGGCGCCTCTCCCCACTGCTCGCCGTGCGCGCCGCTCTGGCTCCGGCTCCGGCTCCGGCTCTGGCCGCTGCCGCCGAGCGGGACGGCCCCGTGGCGCGCGCTGGCCATCCCCGCTCAGTCTGTCGCCATCTTCCGCTGTGCGGAGAACACCTTGAGAACCCCGGGGAGGGGGGGAGGGAAGGGAGGCGGGGAGAGAGAGGGGCAGCAAATCGAGAGAGGGGGGAGGGGGCCCCGAATGCGCCTGCGCCGGTCTCTTTCCACCTCCCCCCTTCTCCCCTCCCCCTCCCCCAGTCCCATCCCCACCCCCTCTCCGCTGCAGCCTGTACTCCTGGGTGGCGGGGACGCTTTCAGCCCTCCACTAGCCGCATTCACTTCTGCGCTTCGGTGCCTCCATCCACCCGCCTCCCACCCCCACCCACCCCCTCCCCTGCTGCCCTAGGAGCCCGGGGCCCCAGACACCTCTCACCCTTACCCCGCCTCTCCCAAGTCCAAAGCCAAGCCCCTGCCACTTTCCCCACCCCGGGACCCGCCCCACTCTTGTGGAGGGGGGTGCCAGGAGATGCCCCGGCGTTCGGATCTCTCCTCCCGGGGCCCGGGCCTTGAGGGACTTTGGACCCCGTGCTCGCCCCCACCTGCCCTGGGCCCTGTCGGCGCCGCCGCCGCCGCCACCGCCGCCGCCGCCGCCGCCGCCACCGCCGCCGCCACCGCGGCCGCCTCCCTCAGTGCCCAGTCCTTCTCAGGCCGGCGTGTGGTGCTGAAGGACAGCTCCCAGCGGGGCTTCGGACCGGGGCGGGACTTGCCGGAGCTCGGGAGGGGGCGGCCGAGGCAGGGGGAGCCGAGTCCTGCCCTCGGCTCGCCCCGTTCCGCTCCGCTGCGCCCAGTTTCCTGGCTACCCTCGAGGGACCTTGGGCTGGGAGCTATCCGAAAAGAGAGGCAGCCGACCGGGAGGGAAGTGACTCCCGAAGCTCCTCCGAGGGCCCCCTCACCTCCTCTCCTCTTGCCCCAGCCCAGCCCAGCCCAGCCCCTCCAGGAAAGCTCCTCTCAGGGTCGAGACGAAGGGTGGAGTGCGGGGAAACCAAATAAGCACCCCCCCACCCCAGACACTCGGGAAGCGGAGCCCGGGTGGCCCGAATGACTCCCCAGAAGTTCTCCGGACCCAAGTTCGGACGGGTCAAATCTACTTTTTCCCTGTTCTCCTTTCCCTGCTGCTTCCACGTTCTGATCATCCGAATTAACCCACTTTTCTCAAAGTGTCTACTACAGGAACACTAGCGTTCCAGATCCTTTGCTGAGGATCCAAAGAGGGGAAAGACCGTGCTTGTTCCCAAGAGCTGCCATTCCAACAGGGGGGGAATGAAACTCTACGTACCTACGTGCATACGTACAGACACACATACGGCACTAACACTGAGGCGGCCGGCCCAAGGGAGGCCCAAAGGATAGCGTTCTAGGTCAGAAGTGGAGAAGGAGCTGGACTTCAGAGGGAGAGCTCCACGTTCTCCATCTTTGAGCTCGCTTTTTATCAATGGTAACAGCTTCTATTGAGAGGGTGCCTGAAGAGTTACAAAGCACTTCTCGTTCAGCCTTACAGCAGCCCCGTAGGGAAGATCCTTGGCTCGTCCCCATGGCAGAGATGACGAAAGTAAGGGGTCTCGTCCCATTTCACAGCCAGGAGGGCAGCTCATCAATAACCACTTATTAAGCGCCGATCGTGAGCCAGGAACTGGGCTAAGTGCGAGAATACAAATAAAGAAAGCCAGTCCCTGGCCTCAGGGAACTTAGGATCTAATGGAGGAAGACAGCGCACAAAAGGCAAATGAAAAGAGGAAGGGAGAGAAGGAAGGGACCAGGTACAGGAGCAGGGCAGCCAGGTGGGGAAAGATGAGAGAGAGCCGGCCTGTTCGCCCTCCCTAAATGCAGGGTCTTGAAGGGGCTCTACAATTCCACCCTCCAAATTAAAGGGAGGGCGGGGCGGCAGGGTACTGAGGTCATCTTCCAGAATGAAGAGGTTTGGGGGCATCTGACTCAAAAGATACTGGATCTGCCCTTACTGTCTGCCCTAAGAGTAGAACTTAGGTCCAGAGGATAGGAAGGGGGGGGGAGTGAGTCTAGCAGAAGCAGGAGATCTGTATAATAGCCCGTTGGGGAGGGGGAGGGTGGGGAGAAGATCCGATTTGCTGGAACCCAGGAATCAGGCGGAGGAACAGGGAGAAAGAAGACCATTAGGCTGAACCCTCAGCCTCAAAATTGTTAGAGCCAGGGGGTCGATGGGCTTCTTCGTTCCTACGGTCTGCCAGCCCCGAACCTCCCCCTTTTCTCCCCCACCCCCCATAATACAGTCTTTTCTCCTATTTGAAAATGGAAAGATAGAGAAACTGGAGAAAAACACTGTGAGAATAGATGCATAGAACTTCCGGAGGGTTTCCTGTCCAGGACCAAAGCTGCCTACAGCTTGGATTCAGCAGACCCTCTGGTTGAGAAGCGGTCCAGAGAAGGGCCTTTCCGAGTTCAGATTCGTGCAAAAAGCTTTGATTAAGGACTGGATGGGGAATACAAATGTTGGGGTGGGGAATACACATTTGAAATTAAAAAGTAGCTTCTGCCTTGATATTGAGGCAATCTAGTAGAAAGACATGGGATATGCATAGATCGATAGCCAGCTAGCCAAATAGCACATGGTAAGTGTATGAGTACGATAGAAGCCGAGGGGTGGGAGAATTCCCAAGAATAAGTGACCATTAAGTGCTGAAGTGCGGGGAGGGGCAGAAGCCATTCTGGAAGACACGCCATTTGAGTTGAGTTTTAAATGAATGATGGGTTGGAGTGATTCGGTCATCAGGCAGGACTAGGGCTTTGGGGGTTGGCAGAAGAGTATAGAGGTGAAGGCATGGAGGTAGGAAAGTGGCAGGTATGTATCAATGGCATAAATCACAAGTAAATTAGACAATTACTCCCTTCCCCACTTGTTCCATAATCCCTCCAGCCACGGGGAGGAAGGGGGAAGAAGGATGATGGATGGACCTGGAACTGTGCAATGATGAAAAGACTTCCAATTGACTGCGAAGTCTGATGAACTCATCATCAGGTGGTGGATCAGAAGGTGCTGAGCCTGAAGTGCCCGTGCTTTTTCTTCTTGGCTAGATCTGCCTTGGAGGGGGAAAGGTGGCCCACCTCACAGCTAGTTGCTGCAGCCATAAGTATATGGGGTCCTTCCTTTTATAGGGTTTCTTCTTTGCCAATCTTAACCAAATGGGGATTTGGAGATAGGACTGCCCAGGTGACTGTGGGGATTTGGGAGACCCATCTGAAGCCCCACTGCCCTGGATGCAACAGCAGTGTCCATCAGACAGAGGTGCCCGCAGACGGATGTGGAAAGACAGCCCCCAGAAGACAGTAGCAACTTGAAGGATTGTGACCCCTAATGACAGAGAGAAGTACCCTAAAGGGCTCTAGAAAGGTCCTAATTTTTAGAGCCCAGCAAAGGGCTATACCTAAGGGGAGTTTCATGAAACTTTCGCTGAAGAAGGAAAGGGCCCCTTCTGTCCAGAAGCAGAGATATCTCTTGGCCATGTGCATTAATTACATGCCAGTTTCACAATGACCAGATTTAAAGTTTGAGTCTACTCTCCCCAGGAACCTGCTGTATTATGGAAGGGGAGAGTGCACCCTTGGTTTAGAAGGACTAAGTCAACCCTACTTGATATATACATACCCTTTGATAAAAGATAATGGATTCAAATGATTGATTAATAATGAGTAGAAGCAGTTTTAGAAGGGACCAGTTTTAGAAGCTACAATCCCTCAAGATGATCTCCCTTTGAACTAGTGAAAACAATGTAAAGAACTGGCCGAGCAGTATCAGACCTAAAACTTTATTATAAAACAGCAATCATCAAAACCATCTGCTATTGGCTAAGAAATAGAGTGGCAGGTCATTGGAATGGGTTAGATACACATGACACAATAATCAGTGACTATAGTAATCTACTGTTTGCTAAACCCAAAGACTCCAGCTTCTAGGATAAGAACTCCCTATTTGACAAAAGTTGCTGGGAATACTGGAAAATAATATGTCAGAAACTCGGCAGAGACCTACATCTCACCCCCATAGCAAAATAAGGTCAAAATGGGTACCTGATTTAGGTATAAAGGGTGATACTTCAAGCAAATTAGGAGAGCAAGGGATAGTTTAGCTATCAGATCTTTGGAGAAGGGAGGGATTTATGGCCAAAGAAGAGATAGAAAACATTATGAAAAGCAAAATGGATAATTTTGTTTGGATTAGATTAAAAAGGTTTTGCACAAACAAAACAAGACAGCCAAGATTAGAAGGAAAGCAGAAAGCTGGGGGGGGGGGAGATTTTACAGCTAGTGTTTCTGATAAAGGCCCCATTTCTAAAATTATTCAAATTTATAAGAATACAAGGCATTTCTCTATTGAGAAATGGTCAAAGGAGATGAATAGACAATTTTCAGATGAAGAAATGAAGTCATCTATAGTCATATGAAAAAAATGCTCTAAATCACTACCGAGTAGAGACAAAGTAAACCAACTCTGAGGCAGCACCTCACGTTTCTCAGATTGGCTAAGATGACAGGAAAAGATAATGGGATGTGGGAAAACTGGGACACTAATATACTATTGGTTGTAAACTGATCCAACCATTCTCTTGAACGATTTGGAACTATGCCCTTTGAGCCAGCAGTGTGTCTCTACTGAGCTTGTATCTCAAAGAGATCATAAAGGAGGGAAAGGGACCCACATGTGCCAAAATGTTTGTGGTGGCAAGAAACTGAAAACCGAGCGGCTGTCCATCAGTTGGGGAATGGCTGAATAAGTGATGGGATATGAAAGTAATGGAATATGGTTGTTCTATAAAAATGATGAGTGGGTTTATTTTAGCAAGGCCTGGAAAGATATACATAAACTGATACTGAGTGAAACAAGCAGAACCAGGAAAACACTGTACACAGCAACGGCAAGATCGCATGATGATCAACTGATAGACTTGGTTCTTCAGTGATCCAGGGCAATCCCAATAAGCTTTGGATGGAAAATACCATCTGCATCCAGAGAGAGAACTATGGAAACTGAATGTAAATGGATACATGCTAGTTCACTTTTTTCTGTTTTTTTTTTCCTCATGGTTTTTTCCTTTTGTTCTCATTTTTCTCTCCCGACATAATTCATATGAAAATATGTAAAAAACGAATGCATATATATTACCCCTAAAAAGTTGTTTTACATGTAACAGGAGAAAATAAAAAAAAAAAAAAGATCGCCTCCCTTTCTAGGGAGGCAGAGTAAGAGAAGTTGTTGTCCACTTTGGGGACTCCAGTCTGTATAAGTACCCATCTAGGGGAGCAAGTCTAGAGGGGGGTAGTAAATTTCCATTTTCAGTCCATACCACCTCTTGGGATAGGAAGTTCTATGAATGCCTTAATATTTCTGCAAAATAAGCAAACCTTTGATTTATCCTAAATTTACCTCTCTAAAGCTGTAGAGGGGAGAGGGAGGAGAAGGAAGATGTTAGGGTCCTCTGTTTTTAATAAGTAGGATTTGGCAAAGAAGCCAACATTTCTCCAATATTTCCCAATTATATAAATTTCAAACGCAGTCTCTGTGGCTTTCAATTCATTTGGAAGTTTGCCTTCCCAAGTTTGCTCTTGTCCTTCTACATCCCCTTGATCTTAGCTATCCTTTAGCTATTGTCCCTTGGCCTGGCTGATTTGTGATGTTGAGCCAAGCACTGTAATCCCTAGAGTTTTACACAAGGACAGACAGAAATCCTGGAGGTAGGGAGGCCAGGAAGGAGTCTGACAATAATTCAACTAAGGGGATGGTGAAGAGATCTAGAAATAGGATGGTGGCCATGGCAAGGAAAAGGAGGATACAGACATAAAAGATGTTGCTGAGGCATAATTGTCAGGAACTCTAAAGTGTAAAGGGAAATTGACAAGACTTCTAAAGTACCATTTTTCTAAAACTAAAATTTCTAAACTAAAAAGTCTGATCATGTCTCCCTCCTTTCTCCTTGTCAATGAGTTGGGTCTCTATCATCTCCAGGATCAAATATAAGCTCCTCTGTTTGGAATTGAAGACCTTTTGTAATCTGGCTCATTCCTGCCTTTCTGGTCTTCTTAGATTTGACTCTCTTCCCTTTACTGTTCAATTTAGCTACATCACCCGACATGCTGCTCCAGAATAGGACATGCCCCCATGTCTTGGCATTGGGGAACTCCCATGATAGGAAAATTCTGCCATTCTATCTTGGCCCTCCTTCCAAGACTTAGCTCAAATCTCATCTTCTGAAGCTTTTCCCCAGTTCCTTCTAGTTGCTAATGCTTTCCACCTTCACGTCACCATCTTTACCTTCAGATCACCATCTACCTGCTCTGTCAGGGGTATATGTTATCTCCTCCATTACAATGGAAATTCCTTGAAGTCCAGGACTATTTTTGACCTTTGTATCCCCAGCATTTTGCCTAACATTTAGTAAGTGCTAAATAAAAGCTTTTGACTGATTTGTCAAGTGAATGTATGGGGATATATATATATATATATATATATATATATATATATATATATATATAGAGAGAGAGAGAGAGAGAGAGAGAGAGAGAGAGAGAGAGAGAGAGAGCGAGAGAGAGCGCACAGTCATCTGACAGCAACAATGGTAGAACAGTAGTGTGACTTGATTACTGAGTCCTAAGCAAGAGGTGGAAAGTGGGGGTGGGAGCAGATTTACATCTGGGGTAGATGTAAATCAGGGGAGATGGCAGAGATAGACATCTGGGGTGGATTTAAGCATGGTCTATTCTACCATTTTGGGGCAGGCTAGATCTGATGAGCTTATTGGATCTGCTCACTCTCATCCACTTAACAAGTTGCTTTGACCCAAGATGAAAGTTAAAAAGCAGAGTTGATTGCTTGGGGGCATTTTTTTTGAAATGCCAGTCCAGAGGAACTGGTATGGATGGGAAGAAGTGAGGAAAACAGTTGAATTGGTGGAAAGGATCTAGTTTCTCGACTCTAATTTCTCTCTTGAGCTCCAGGCTCAAGTCACCAATAGCCTCTAAGTTATTTCAAAGTGATCGTACCACAGACATCTCAAACTTAATATGTCCAAAACTAAACTCAGGTTCTTTCACCAAAAACTCTGTCCTTTTTTCCAGTTTTTAAAATTACTATCAAAGACCGAAATGGATTCATGATTTAGACATAAAGAGTGATATTATAAGCAAATTAGAAGAACAAAGGATAGTCTACTTCTTGGATCTGTGAAGGAAGGGATTTATGGCCAAAGAGGAACTAGAGAACATTATGAAATGCAAAATGGATCATTTTGATTATATTAAGTTTAAAAGGTTTTGTACAAATAAAACCAATGCAGACAAGATTAGAAGGGAAGCCGGAAACTGAAAAAAAAAACATTTTATATCCAAGAGTTTTGATAAAGGCCTCATTTCTAAAATATATAGAGAATTGACTCTAATTTATAAGAATACAAGCCATTCAATGGTCAAAGGATATGAACAGACAATTTTCAGATGAAGAAATTAAAGCCATTTCTAGTCATATGAAAAAATGCTCTAAATCACTAATGATCACTAAGACATCTCTGAGGTCCCACTATACATCTCTCAGATTGGCTAAAATGACAGGAAAAAATGATAAATATTGGAGGGGATGTGGGAAAACTGGGATACTAATACATTGTTGGTAGAGTTGTGAACTGATCCAACCACTCTGGAGAGCAATTTGAAACTATGCTTAAGGGACTATCAAACTGTGCATACCCTTTGATTCAGCAGCATCTCTACTGGGTCTGTATCCCAAAGGAATCACAAAAGAGGGAAAAGGAACCATGTGTGCAAAAAATGTTTGTGGCAGCCCTTTTTATAGTGGCAAGAAACTAGAAACTGGGTAGATGCCCATCAGTTGGAGAATGGCTGAATAAATTGTGGTATATAAATGTTATGGAATATTATTGTTCTGTAAGAAATGGCCAACAGGATGATTACAGAGAGGCCTGGAGAGACTTACAGGAACCCATGCTAGGTGAAGCGAGCAGAACCAGGAGAACATCGTCCATAGCAATAGTAAGGTGATGATTCATTCTGATGGACGTGGCTCTTTTCAACAATGAGGTGATTCAGGCCAATTCCTATAGACTTGTGATGGACAGAGCCATCTGCATCCAGGGAGAAGACTGTGGGAACTGAATGTAGATCACAATATAGGACTTTCCTCTTTATTGTTGTTGTTTGCTTTATTTTTGTTTTCTTTCTCATTTTTTTTCTTTGTTGACCTGATAAAATTACCATCAAGGGTATCACCATGTCCCCAGTTCATAGACTCATAACCTCTGAGTTGCCCATGACTTACCCCATACATCTAAACAGTTGCTACATATTGTCATTTTTCCTCCCCATTTTTCACATCCCCTAGTCCAGGCCTTCATCAGCTCTCCTCTGAACTATCTGAAGTAGTCTTCTAATTGGTTTTCCTATTTGAAGTATCTCCCTGTCTTTCACATAGCTGACAAATGGATTTTCAGGCATTCTCCTCTTCAATTGCAGTGGCTCCCTATTACCTCTAGAATCAAATATTAACTTTTCTAGTTGGCATTTAAATCCCTTCCCACCCTACTTTTTGTAGTTCTCCTTCAAGAATTCCAGGGTCCAAGAAACTGAGCTACTTGTGATTCCTTATATGTGATATTCCAGTTCCATTCTCGGGGTCTTTGTACTGGCTGTTACTAAAATACTCTCTTTTGTCATTTTCTTCTTTTTAAATTTTTAAAATTTTTTGTCATTTTCTTCTTTTGGAAAATCTGGTTTCCTTCAGGACTTGACTCAAGCAACTCTTTCTAAAGAGACCTCACCTTCTAGGCTCATATTGTCTGATCAGTCACAATCACACTGTAACTTGGGTCTGACATAGTGATGCCATTTTGAGAAGGAAGAACAGCAAGCAATCAACCTTCTTGGGAGCAGAGGCCCTTGGATTTTTTACCATCATATTCTCAGTACTTACCAAACTGTCTGGCATGCAGCAAGGGCTTAATAAATGTATGCTGACTTGACTAAGTGAAGAACAGTCTGGCCCAAATTAGCCAATCGTGCTATTTTTGAGCTTGAAGGAAAATTATAATGCATCTCATTTAGCTCCATCTTTTTACTGAAAGGAAACAGTCTTGGAGTGAGAAGGGAAGTTGCCTAAGGTTAACCAAGTAGCAATTGTGCGGTTCAGCCCAAACTTTGGGGCTCCAGATCCAGGCTTTATTCCACAATCCCTTGCCTCTGAGGACATTTCAGAAGGAGTCATGGGACAGCTCTCCCAAGAAAGACTAGCACGAGTATGTTCTCAAAGTTTCTTATATATTAATCTTTGGGTCTTCTGATTGTCTCACGTAGGATGATATTGGAACTAGTGTTGCCGAGTCAGTTGTTAAAACTTGTTAAACATTGACTTTAAAACTCCTATTTTAAGGGTGATCATTTAACTAAAATATCTAAGTAAACCCCACAGAGCAACAAGATAGCTTTGGGCAACCATTCTAAGCTTTCATTATCATGTGCCAGGCCCTGTGTTAAGCACTAAGAATGTCAAGAAAGGCAAAAGCTAGTCCTTAGTCTCAAGGAACACCCAGTCTAACGGGGGAGACGACGTGCAAACACTATGTACAAGCTATATGTGGATAAAGATAGATGAGTTGATATTGATATCTATATCCATATATATATATATATATATAATCAGTTATCTTTATATCCATATAGATATATATTTAGTTATCTATATATCTAGTTATCTATATTTATATGTGTATGTATATATGCCCATATCTGCCTGATAAATTAGAGATACCTGAAAAAACTATATATATATATATATATATATATATATATGTATATATATAATATTTATATGTATATGTATACATGCCCATATCTGCATGGTAAATTGGAGATACTGAAAAAAGGGAAGGCAGCAGCCTTAAGGGGGACCTTAAAGGCTTCTTGTAAAAGGTGAGATTTTAGTTGAGATTTGGGGGCAACCAGGGAAGCCAGGGGATAGACACAAAGGGAAAGAGAGTTCTAAGCATGAGGGCCAGCCCGTACAAATGCCTCAAGTGAGGATGTAGAGCATGAAACGTGAGGACCCCAAAAGAGCCATGTCCCTGGATTATAGAGTGTGGGGGAGTGGGTAAGGTGTGAGAAGACTGGAAAGGCAGGAGGAGGCCAGGTTATAAAGAGCTTTAAAATCCAAACAGAGGAGTTAATGTTAAATTCTAGAACTACATGATAAGGAATCACTGAAGTTAATTTTCCAGGAAATGATGGGATCAGATGGACACAGAGATCTCAGATTCTTCTGTATAAAAATGATGATTGCATCCATGGGAGCTGGTGAGATCAGCCAGCGAGTAGTATAGAGGGAGAAGAAGGCCTAGGCCAGAGCTTTAAGGGACACCCATGGAAGGTGGCCATGATCTGGAGGAAGATTCAGCAAAGGAGACTGAAAAGAAGAGGAGAATCAGAAGAGAAAACCCAGAGAAAGGGAGGTGATGGGTGGTGGTAAAGGCAGCATAGAGGTAAACTACCAGATCAGTAGTGGCTTTGGAGAGAGCACTCAGTTAAATGATGAAGTGGGAAGCCAGTCTGCAGAAAGTTAAGAATAAGAAAGGAAATCAGTCAGTAGACATTTAGTAAGTACCTACCTGGTACGGAGTGCTGAAGATACAGTGAAAAGTCCCCCAATCCACAAAGAGGGGTGGTGGGGAGGAAGAGGATAATATTCATATAACTAGGTATGAGCAAGCTAGATATGCAATCAATTGGAAAGAAATAACTAAGGGAATGCCCTAAAATTCAGAGGGATCAGGAAAGGCTTCCTGTAAGGTGGGCCTTTAGCTGGGCCTGGGAGCCAGGAGGCTGAGCTGAGAAGGAAAGGAGAGTCTTCTGTGAATGGAACGCCGGGAATTAATGTGTAAAGATCGGAAAGGGGAGGAGCAGGCAGGACAGGGGAGTCCAGCCAGCACGGGGGCAATGAAGAAGGAAGATGAGATGATAAGATGATGATTGCACCCAGGTTTTGGAGAGCTGATGAACTCAGAAGGGGAACGCTTGTGGGTGATGGCAAGATCCAAGGTACGGTATTGCCTGTGTGTAGTGGAGGTGGGGCAGAGGAGGACCCTAGGAGTATGGAGTAAGTGGAGGAACTGGGAGGTTCGGGTGTTTGGAGGGACTCCCAATCTGCATGCTGCAATCCCCTAGTATGAGGCCTGACTTGGAAAGGAGAAAAAGGGTCCTGAATCTGGGGAGGAATGAAGGGGACTGCAACAGACTTTGCATCAGATTGGAAATATGGCTTCTTGTGTACACTAGGGAGCTCCTGGGTCAAGTTGGAGGTTTAGTCAGAGCCTTCAGCTGCCTGCCAGATCTAGTGCCCATTCATACTGCTATAACAGTGTGGCCTGGGGGAGGGCCAATGGTGCCCACAGCATTTCCAAGGCTGCTCCTTGTGCCTCACACACTCAAAGAACTCCTGATGCTTCTGTTGCTGAAAGACCTTGGGGTCTTTTGTAAGGGGAGAAAGGAAGGGGGAAGGGAAAGGAGGGGACAGGAGATGGGGAAAGAGAAGGAAAGGAAAGGAGGGAAAGGAAAGGGGAAAGGGAAGGAGAGGAAGAAAAGGGGGAAAGAGAAAAGGGGGAAGGGAAAGAAGAGAAGGAAAGGGAAGAGAAAAGAAGGGGAGAGAGAAAGGAGGGGGAAGAAAAAGAAGAGTCCATCACCTCTTTATCTAGAGCAGAATAACGGGTTTCATTATGAGTCCTTTGGATTTGTCATAAAAATTCCTCAATCTTTCAGCGGTGAAATCTTTGGGTTTATCAAACATTAGGTTATTGCTTCAATATACTATCTGTTCCAGTGATTAAGCTCTCTGTTTTTTTTTTATACAGTTTCTAGTTCTCTAGATAATTATGTCTTTGTTTGAGATCCGGTACAGCGAGGCCTCCTTTCTTCCCACTTTTTTCATTAATTTCCTTGCTATTCTTGACCTTTTGTTCCTCTACATGAGTTGTTTCTTCCCACTGACACTAGCTTTCTGGCTATTCCGTGAACAAGATACCGAGGAGACCTTGTCACTGCTGTTCCTTTGGATCCCAGCCAGAGTCTAGTCCAGGACCAACAATACCCCTGATGATGCAGCTCCACAAACTTGCAAGTGCAAGGGGAGGAAGGGAAGGGGGGGGGCAAGTCCAGGTCTCCTGAAATGCCTTCTTTCTCTTCCATATCCTTTCCTTACAGCAAACCTAGGACTTCTACATCTCCTTCAGAAAGGATAAGTTTGGCTTCTCTGAGAACAATTCAGCCTGCAAACGAGTCAACCTGCTCCATTTTCACAGCAGCTACATGAAAAGGATGTCCAAGGTTCTCTAAATCGGGGACCTGTTTCCAACAAGTTCTCCCAGCAGCTTCTCACCCTTCTGCCTGGCTGCTTCCCTTGTCTCAGCATCTTCACCCCTTCAAATCAACAACTCAAAATACTTTTTGAATTCCTAGGCTATCCCAGGGTTGCCCAAATCCACAAAATGCAGCAAAAGGAAGTAATAAATTGAATTACTTGAGACGATCCTTTGCCAGCTAGTTTTTAAGCTGCCTGGGGCCTGGCAAGTCTGGTTCTCTGAGATCTTGAGTCTCTGACCCTTATTGGAGATTGCCAGACCCACACTTCCCTGGAGCTATGGATGTGGCGTCTCACAGGGAATGATGAGGATGGGTGATGGGACCTCGGAGCCTTGATGGCTTATGAAGCCAGTGCATTGTTTTTAATCAATTTCTTCCTTTAATCTTTCAGTAAAGTGAGTGGTTGAAGCCTTCCTCTCAGTCATTTAGGGAGGTATTTTATTGTGTCGGTTCTTCATCAGCCTTGCCCTCAGAACTCAGGTTCAAGGACATCCAGATCACAGTAAAATGTTGCAGGGTCTTGTTTCCCCAATTTAGCCAAGGTTGCCAGGGATGCATCAGCTGATCACATGCACTCAGAGCAGGCAACTCTTGAAAGACCAGAGCTCTTTCCTCTAATGGATCATGAAAGGTATTTCACTGCCCACTTGATACCCAAGCCTCATGGCCCTGAAAACCCTGATAATTTGGGATGAGGACTTTGAAAGCTTTTGAAGCACACGTCATGTTGGATGATGTCCAGGCAGTAGGGCCAATTAGCTGAGTCAGAGTTCTCCAAAAAGGTGATATGAAACACTCCTGGCTGTTTGTCTCTCTGTTCAATTTCTGTCTCTGGGGAAGCACTGATTCAGGGTTTTCGTCTTCTTCACAAGGATCGCCTCTGATGTCCCCTTGGAGAGTTGACTTGGAGCTAGGCTTCTCCTCATTCTCATTTCAGGTGACGTGATTACTTAATCTCCATGGATCGGACAATTTGAGAAACTCTTGGAGCTCAAAGATATGGGACTGTAAAATGTAGCCTACCCCATGCCTATAACCTTAGCCAATCTCGCACGGGCAACAGGCTGCTGGATGACCTGACCTCAGATCTTCTCCCTCCGATCCTGGCTCTATTCCAAACCCTTTGGCAAACTGCTAGTTTCTTTCTTTCTTTTCTCTTCTTGCTTTCTTCCTTCCTTTCTTTTTAATTCATTCTTAAAACGTAGAGTTCCAAACTCTCTCCTTCCCTCCAGCCCTCCCCCACTCACTGAGAAGGCAAACAATATGACATTAATTATACATGTGAAGTCATGCAAAACATATTTCCATATTAGCCATCTTGCCAAAAAAGGCAAGAAAAATAAAGAAAATGAAAAAAGTCTGCTTCAATCTGCACTCACAGTTCATCAGTTCTCTTCTGGAGATGGATGACATTTTTCAACACAAGCTCTTTTGGAATTGTCTTGGATCATTATATTGATTAAAGTGGCTAAGTCTTTCACAGTCGATCATCTGATAGTATTTTTGTGGAGAAAATAAGGGCAAAATGTAGACCGGCCATGGCGTTAGATGAATTCAGACCCAGTTGGATGGCTGGGCTCAAAAAGATATGATTTCATAGCAATGGGTCTCCTCCAGTAGACTACCCCAGGGATCTGTGCTTGGCTGTGCTATGTCCTATTCTTATCAGTTACTTGGGTAAAGAGGAAAGGCATACACTTATCAAATCCACAGGTGTTTTGCCCAAATCTCAGAGAAATAATAGAAGTGAGATCCCCCAAAAGTCTTCTCAAGCTACAAATCTTAAGCTGAATTGAAGAAGATGAAATTCATGAATGACAAAGGTAAAGTCTTACACTTAGATACAAAGAAAACCAACTTCCCAAGGGGGAACGTATGTCTATATAGCATTTTTTAAGATGAAAGATATTAGAGGCTTTTAATGGACCGTGAATCCAATAAACACCGATAGTATGAAATGGCAGCCAAAAAAGGGACTCTTATCTTGCTTGGGCTACACTGAGAGAAGTGGGGCTTCCTGAAATAGCAAAGTGACAATCCCACTGGACTCTGCCTTGGTCATCCCCACGTGGAAGATTGTGTTCACTTCTGAGTTTAAGAAGGACACTGATGCACCAGTCCATGTCGTGGAGCTTTGCTACCCCTTGTGGCTAACTGGCTTCATAGCAGCCTCTTATGGCATTAAAGGGATCCCCTAGTCTTTCAGTGTATTTCTGGTGCTGAAAAAGGCAGAGAGGACTACTCTCCTTGTCTAGATGGGATCCCACTTTTCCCTAAGGCTCTAAGGAAGATGCTAGTGCAAGGTTTCTACAATACTAAGGTATTCCCTTGTTAAGGAATCTCATCCATGGGGAGCATCTTCCAGCCAATCAATCAACAAGCACTTATTAAACACCTACCACATCCTGGCTAGGTGCTGAGATACGAAGACAAAAGGCAGTGATCACTGCTATCTAGAAATTAATATTCCATGAGGGGAGACAACATGTCTATATGGAGAATAGAGCTAGGAATAGAGACTGGAATAATAGTCCAGTGTAGGGAGTTTCCATCAAGGAACTCCCTCTCTTGATATACACTGGCACTTTCTCTGCAACTTTGAATCTTCTGGATTTTCTTAGTGCGTTGAGAGGGTAAGTAAGTTGCCCAGGATAACACAGCAAGTACGTGTAGGAAACATGAACCCACATTCTGAGCTTAGCTTTCCAACCACTATGCTCTATCATCATAGATTGATTTGGAGGTGGAGAAGGTATTAGTAGCAGCTGGTACAGAAGGTGGTCCTGTGTTAGATTCTTACTAAGTACTAATGAGATAATGAAATATTGGGTTTTTACTAAGTGCTAAGTCAGTACTTGACAATTCTCTAGTTCTGGCCTTTCCTGGTAGTTTGACTTGTGAATTCCTAAGAGCTTGCGTGCTTGGGAGGAGCAAGCTCATTGGTTGAAGTGGTTCTTCCCAGAAGCCCTTGCATTATCCCACGCCCATTCTCTGGGAGGATAAAAGAGGACAGCACTCCAGAGATAAGAGAAGTCTCTGCACTACATCAGGCTTGACAGGGCTCTCTGCAGGAAGGGAAGTCACTTCTCTGGACAAGAGTTAAGGGCAACTGCCTGGAGACAATGGTTCTCTACAGGAAGAAGAATCTGTCCCGAGAGATTTGAGTTGACACAGCAGATCTTTTCCCAGAGAGCAATCGGCAGCTTCTGGAGACAATGGCACGCTACAATTGGCATCCACACGTGGGGCCAGGACCTTTCCTTATCCTGACAAGGACTTATTCTGAGCCCTTCAGAGGAGCTAGACTGGACCATAGCAGTCCTGGACCTGGGTGGTAAAGAAAGCTAAGAGGTCTAAGAGAAGAAAGTGACATGGGAGACTCTAGTATAAATGCATGGAGATTGGATGTGAAGCCTTGTGTATGAGGATTGGTAAGAAGGCTAGGACCGAGAGGCCTGAGAGCAATCTATTTTGCAAATGCCAGTAGTTGGAAAGTTTTTTCTTATATTGTTCCAGTTGCAAATCAAGCAGACATAACTATACAAAATAAAGTAAATGGGGGAAAAGGAAGGGAAGCCGCAAAGTATAAATAGTCATTTTTAATCAACTAAGAGAGGAGACAGAGAACAATACTTATAAAGGACAGTGAAGCCTGTTAAGTCACCAAGGTTTTTTTTTTTTCTTGGTAAATATGAGGAAGACTTGGACAGGTTTATGGGCAACAGAGAAGGAGTCAGTAAATCGTGAAAGACTAGCAAGGTAAAGCCAGGATGGTGGAATAGCAGGAAGAAGTACAGTAACCCCAACCCTAACCCTGACCTTCCTCATCAAATTCCTCCAAACAGATTTCCAAAAGGACCTGACCAAATCCTGATTGAGAAATCCAAGAAAAGGTCACAGTGAGCCATTTTTACTGTCCAGAACAGCATATGGGGAGTCAGAGACATCTGTAGATACTGAGGAATGAGTCAGGTTAACAGCAGGCTGATTGAAGTACACCGAGAGCCTTTGCACCCAGGGCAAGAGGAGTATGGTCTCATGAATAGTGAAAGAAGAGGTCAAACTGGTAGGTCTATCACTCACCATCTAGTTCTGATTCACAGATACAGGGTGAACTAAGGATATGGGCACATGGAAGAAGAGTGATTATAGACACTAATCTGTGAACTGAGCAAGGTCTCAATTCTAACTCATAGTCCAATGTGAAACCTGCACAGGAATAAAAGTACAGGAATCCCAGACTGAAGGGGAGGTTATACCTTTGTTACTCTGAGCCAGCAGAGCTCCCTAAGTGACCGATAATAGATGAAACCTGGCAGGATCACATTACTGCTCAGACCTAAACCCACTTCAGGAACTTGTGGAGCTCAGAGAAGGGGGAAATGATCAGACTTTGCCCTAAATCAGACTATTTTTTGGGAACATTGAAAGCTTACAGATCCCCAATTGGAGCTTTCCATGAGATCATGAAACAATACTCAAAGCTGCCAATAAAAGAGCAGAATTCCCTCCAGAAGTGTGTAGAGCTTGGCCCCAACATCAAATCCAAAGTCAGTAAATGGGCTGGAAGAATGAGCAAAAAAAAAAAAAAGATCCCACCATAAAAAACTTCTATGGTGACAGGAACCCTCTAGATATAAACTGAAAAGAAGTAAATTTTTCTGAAATATTTACAAGCAAAGCTTCAAAGAAAAATACACTTGGGGCACAAATTCAACTAGAATTCCTCGAAGAGATGAAGCAGTAATTTTCAAAAGCATTTAAAACATTCTTATAAATGAAATCAGAGTGCTAGAGGAAAAGAACTAGAAAATAAGTGACAGCTATGGGAGAAAGAATTGGAAATGGAATTAACAACTTAGTACAACAGGTACAAAATCTTTCCAAAGGAAAAAAAAAACACCCTGAAAATGAGAACGGACCAAGTAAAAACCATGAGACCACAAGAAATATTAAAATAAAATCAAAAGATTGAAAAAATAAAACAAAATGCTGTGTATGCGATAGCAAAAACAGCTGACTTGGAAAACAGATCAAAGGAAGGAAGTAAAGGGATGAAATATGCATTTATTAAATTCCTATTATGTACTGGGCATTGAGTTACAATTGTTACAATTACATTGAGTTTACAAATATTATCCCATTTGATTCTCATTACAATTCTGGGAGGTAGGTGCTACTGTTATCCTCATTTTACAGTTGAGGAAAACGGAGGCACACAGAGGTTAAGTGACTTGCCCAGAGTCACACAGTTAGTAAGTTTGGGCCCAATACTCCATTGATAATTTCTCCTAACTTTCCTCTATTTCCTATTCCTATTCTCCCTCCCTTTCAGTTCTTTTAAGAGCAAGCCATAACAGAACTATGACGGATTTAGACTCCCTTTATGACCCCTGAGGATTGACATCAGAGGGAGATACATGTATCATTTCCCCATGTTAAAATATAAGCACTTTTTTCTTGTTTAGTCTTTGATTGTTCATACATGTTTACCTTTTATGTTTCTCCTGATGTCTGTATTTGAACTTCAGAATACCTAGGTAGCTCTGTTTTTTGTTTGTTTTTCAATCAGGAATGCTGGGAAGTTTTATATCTCATCAAATCTTCATTTCCTCCCTATATATATATAGCTTTCTCGGGTAAATTATTCTTGGGTTTGTAAGCCTTTGCTTTCTGCAACACTGTATTCCTTTATAAAGATGGCTGCTAAATTCTGTGTGCTTCTGAGTGAAGCTCTTCTGTATTTTAACTAATTTTTTTTGGTTGATTGAGGCATTTTTTCTTTGATATGGAAATTCTGAATTTTGGCTATCTTGTTATTAGGAGTATCCATTTTGCCATTTCTTTTAGGAAGTGACTATGGATTCTATTTCTACTTTGTTCTATGATTTTAAGAGATATGAGCAGTTTTATTCTATGATTTATTGAAATGATATCTGGATTATATTTTTAATCACAGTTTCAGGTTCATAATTTACTCTGACTCTTAAATTATCTCTTTTTAATTTTTTAGGTCATTTTTAATGAGCCTTTACATTTTCTTCCTTTTTTTAGGCTGTTAACTTTGTTTTAATATTTCTTGTTGTCTTATGGAGTCATTGGCTTGTATTTGGTCTAGTTTTTTGTGCTTTTTGTGCCAAGCCATCAATTCCATTTCCTTTTATATCTCTCATTTCTTTTCTAATTTCCCCCCCAACCATGCTCATTTCATTTATTTTAAAAAACACAATACACTTGAATTCTTTTTTCCTAGTTGAAACTGGGGCAAACAGGATTAAGTGCCCAGGATCATGCGGCTAATAAGTTCCTGATGCCAAATCTGAATTCACAAAGAAGAGTCTCTCTGACTCTGGTCATACCTGGTACTTTGCACTGTGCCACCTAACTACTTGAATTCTTCTTTGCTTACCTTCTCAGTGTGTGGGGGGGTGGGGGAGGGGGGAGGAAAGAGGAGAATCTGAAACACAAAGTTCAAATAAAGTAATCAAAGCTAGCTATATGCACATAAAAAAATATGCTCTAATCACTATTGATTGGAGAAATGCAAATTAAAACAAATCTGAGTTTAACAAATGTTAAATTTTGTTTTTATGTGTAACTGGAAAAAAATACTAAGTAGAAAAATTGTAAACATTGGATCCTTGTGAAGTCTCTTTCAATTTCTCATTTGCATTTACATTTAAAATTTCTCTTTTACTTTCTCTGTTTTGACTTCAGACTTTCTACTCAGCTTTGGTCTTTTTTTTTATCAGGAATGCTTAGAAGTCCTCTATCTAATTAAAAAACCATTTTCCCTAGACTAATTGTACCCAATTTTGTTTGCCGAGTTATTTTTGATTACAAACCTATATCTCGTGCCTTCAGAAGTACATAGCAAGCTCTTCTTTCCTCTAGCTATCAAATCTTGTGTGATCCTGACTATAGCCCCTTGATATTTGGATTCTTTATTACTGGATGCTCATAATATTTGTACATATGTATGCATGCATGTGTAAGTATAGGGAAACTCTAGATCTGGCCTATAATGTTCCTATGAGTTTTCACATTGACATCCTTGATTTCTTTCAGGAGGTGACTATGGGGTTCTTTCTATCTTTACTCTTTACCCTGTGGTTCTAATAGATCTGAGCAATTTCAAGATCATGATTTGGTGTTAGTGACAGAGCTGCAGATCAGCCCATTTTGTGCCCAAGGGCCCATGGCCGATGTGACAACTTCATGCTCATACCTGGTCAGCTCTTTCAATCCTCATTTTCTGCCTCTCTGAAGCATTTGTCCCCGTTATTCTCTTCCCAGATATTCTCTACTCTACAGACACTTTCTTTCTCTTGGTTCTCCTCTTATCTGTTAATTGACTACTTCTCAATCTTCTTTGCTGGACCTTTAACCATGTCATATTTATTAACTATGGGTGATCTTCAAGACTCTATGCTGAGTATTCTTTTCTTCTCTGTTTATACTATCATTCTTGGTGATCTGATCAGATCTCATAGGTACAATTATTATCTCTATGTACATGATTTCCAGACACACACACATACACACATATACATACACACTTCTAGTTGCTCTCCTAAGCTCTGGTGCGATATCGTAATATCACAACTAACTACCTGTGGATATTTCAAAATGAATGTCTCAAACTCCACATATCTAAAACCAGAATTCATCATCTGTCTCCTGAAACACCAAACTTTCCCGTGACTGTTAAGGACACTGATATCTTTCTAGTTATGGGAGTTCATAATCTCAATGTTAAGCTCAAGGCCTCCACTCCTCTTCTGCAATCATTTACGAACTCATGTTGTTTCGACATCTATAACGCATCTCATACATAGTTCATTCTCTCCACTTCTAAAACCAGCACTCTGGTTCAGGCCCTCATCACTGCTTACACAATTGCACTAGCCTTTTAATTGGTAGCTCTGCCTCATCTTCCCTTTCTCCAATTCATCCTTCATAAAGCTGCCATAAAGAATTTCCTAAAATGTAGGTCTGATCATGTCAACCCTCTCCCCTACTTAATAAACCCCAGTGGCTCCCTATTATCTTTAGGACCAATAACCCTTCTGTTTGACACTGAAAGCTCTTTTGAATTTAGATCCTTCCTGTCTTTGCAGTGTTCCCCCAAAACCTATGGCCCAGCTATTCCGGCCTCCTTATTGTTCCTTACTCACGTCACTTCAGATCCCTTTGTCAGTCCAATAGGGCCTGATGAAACTTTTCAGCTACTTGATCCTTAAAGAATATAGCCCTCCGTAGTGCTTGAGTTGCAGAGGAATACAGCAGCAGGATCCCATATTCAGGGTCAGTGTGATACTTCCACGCTCCATTTCTAGTCGCCTTTTTTCTTTTCTTTCTTGAGGCAATCAAAATGAAGTGACTTGCCTGATGTGTGGGACTGGATTTGTACTCAGGCTCTCCTGACTCTAGAGCTGGTTCTGTGTCCACCACACCACCTCCTAGCTCTCTCCTCCCCACCCTCGACTTTTCTTCAGGCTTCATTATTCTTCAACCCTCTGAAGCATTTGACACGGTTGATCACCATTCGTCCTGGGATATTCTTCACTTTCTGGGTCTGGGTCACTTTTCTCTCTTGCTTCTCCTCTTATTTGTCATCCCACTAGTTCTTTGAATCTGTGGACACCCATCTTAGAATGCTCTTCCACTTTACCTCAACCCCAGAGTCTCTGACTTCTTTCTGGATACAGCTCAAATTGCACCTTCATTAGGAAGCTTTGGTTCTCCTGAGTGCTATTTCATCCCACTAAGGTTAACTTCCATAAACTCTGCCTGCATCTTGTACGTACGTATACATATACATGTTGTTTCTGTGGTGAGTGAAAGATAAAATGACTGAGGAAACAGAGGTCTGAGATTCCAAGAGTATTGATTTATTAAGCAACGTATAACAATGGCCCCACAAAGTAGGACCGGGCCCCCTCAGCTTAGTCCTGAATCCTGAATACAAGGGGAGACAGACTTTTCTACATTAAAAACAATTCATCCAATAAGATCAATTCATTCAAAGAAAACAATTAACCAGGATACAAGATTAGGTTATCTAATTTCGACTTGGAAGAGAGATGAAGGATTTTCCAAGTTGGGTGAGAGAGCACAAATAGGAGTAATTCCCGAAAATCAGAAAAAGAGTTGTCCCACTTCTCCCAAGTGTCAGTGAACAATCAAAGGATCATGGAAACAGTAACAACTGGTCAGTGTGGGACCAGTTTTCAGGTAAGACATATGGGATGCTTGAAATATAATTGTGAGAAAAGTCCTTGCATCAATCTTTGAATCTGACCTGGATTCTGGTCAGCATCAAGAACCTAGGGGTCTTGGGTAAAGGGTCTTTAAATACCAAGCAGTGGTGTTCCAGCATCCCAGCCATACAGGTCAAGGTTCAAACAATACAAGGTTTTCTCCCAAATTCCCCAGTTGAATAAAGTTTTTTTTTCCCCCAGAGGCTGGGGTTAAGTGACTTGCCCAGGGTCACACAGCTAGGAAGTGTTAAGTGTCTGAGACCAGATTTGAACTCGGGTCCTCCTAAATTCAAGGCTGGTGCTCTAGCCACTGCACCACCTAGCCGCCCCCTCAGTTGAATAAAGTTGACAGAAGTTGGATTAAATCTGTAATTGAATAGAAAGAGCTAGCTTCAGAATTGAACACAAGACAGGATCAGTGTGGTTCACTCAATTCCCACAATTAATCACTTGCTGTCCCAATCCTCTCAATCTCCCCATCAGAATGTGAGCTCCTTGAGATCAGTTTTTGCCCTTCTGTATCCGCAATGCTCAGCACAAGATTAGGGATCTCCTTCCACTGGACTCTCTCCTTTCTCAGATCTTGACCACATCCTCTAAGATCTTCTCAGGCTTGTTCTTTGTTGTCCCTTGAGGATGAACAACTTCGTAGTAAGTTCTCCTGGCCTTGGTGGTGTCATAAGTGGTCTTTGGTGCTATTCTTTATTATAAACCTATCCCAGATTTGGTGCTCGCGTTGGTCTTAGAGGGCCAAGAACCCGAGACCCCAACCGGGATCGTTAGTATAGCTAGGGTCTCCCCATGAAGTCGTACACCGGCTCCATGGTCATGTTCACTGACCTCTCACTGACAGATAGATACTTCATTTTATCAGAAGATTTAGTAACTCAGTTAGGCCCCAAGTTTCCCTGTGACTGAAGGCCGTAGCAAGGAGATTGGCCACTCAGTGTCATGGGGGACAGAATCACCCACAGGAGGCCAGAAGAGCTATTTAAAGGCTTCACCTGCCTTTCTCTTGAAGGGAGCCATCTCTCTATTGAACTTACAGTCAAGTCCTTGGGACTTTCACTCCAAGAGAGGAACACTAATCAGAAGAGGTCAGGGAGCTGAAAGTCAGTCTCAATTTCATCTGGGCCAGGACACATTCATGGAGAATTTGTCATTTCTATTTTATAGTTCTTTTATTCTTCAAGATAGTCACATAAGCAGCTGCAACTTTTTCTTTTTGTAGAATTTAGCTGAGCCCTCCAACAATTTTGCTCCGGTGATTAAGTAGTTAATGATAAAATAATTCCTGGCTCAGCTTGCAACTTTTTCTTTTTGTAGAATTTAGCTGAGCCCTCCAACAATTTTGCTCCGGTGATTAAGTAGTTAATGATAAAATAATTCCTGGCTCAGCTTCATTTTCTCGTGATTGGCATTTCCTGGCTACTTGTAAATTATAGAACATATCCCCTAAGATTTACTGATCAATTTACACATTTATCCTATGTAGATATGTTTTACTATCAGCTCTTTGGTGTATAAATCTGAATGTTCCCCTTTGGCCTGGTAAAAATTCCTATATTTCTATTTTGCCTTGTGCTTGTTGTTGTCATTGTTTATTATTGTTGTTAGATATGTATATACATAATATTATTATTGTTAAAGATGCTACTTGTGGCCCTTCCCCTTTTTAACCATGGGACTGTGCTCTGGGTATAATAAACCTGTAATAAAATGTCTCTTATGGATAGGATAGAAAGCTAAAGCGACTTCATTTTGTCTGCAGTTGCTCTATCTTGCCCTCGAGCCTGTTTCTATTGCAACTCTTGTGTGTGTGACCTTCCTGCCTGGTGAAACAGCAGGGACAGTCCCATCTATTAGGGTGGGTTATAAGAAAGAGCCTTTCCTGCTATTAGGGCCAGCGACAGGCCTTCCAATAATGGATATCACATCTCCTATTCCTCCAGAGGTACTTCATACCCAATTCACTTCCCCTAAATTGGAACCTATATAAGTTTGGTCCTTTTGTTGCTTTGGGGAGTCTCCTGTGAGGGTGGGGCTCCCTTGCAGGCAAACTCAATAAATCCTCAATGGCTCCTCAGTTTCCAGTTATTGGGCTTGGGTTCTGGTCTGTTGAGGTACTGATGATTTCACCCACACACTCTGGAGCCTGATAAGTAGGATTGGCAGCAATAGCCATCAACAGATCCATGAAGAGTTTTCTCACTTGCATATGTACCAGCTGTAGGTGCTATTGTGATTTCCTTTGGGCACTGAGCATACCTTTTTTCCTTTAAGGAAGTATGCAGTTAATCCATTTTAGGGGAAACCCTAGATATGACCATGTGATAGAACAAAGCTGCCTCCCCCACCCCGGCTCTTGGCCAATGTGGGGTAGGCCTTGGATGGACAAAGCTGCCCCGGAAGCAGTTTCCTGGTTATCTAAGGTCAGACACAGCCTGGGTCATGTGAGATCTGCCATGGCCAAGGCCTTGGTGAGTGCCTGAGATTATCCTACTTGTCTTACCTTGATGACCTACTAACTAGTTGGGCCTTCAGAAGAAGATGAGGGGCCTGTGTCCTGAGAAGCAAAGTACCAGTATAAGTATCAGTTGCCTCTTCTTTCTGTGTTAGGGCAAAGTAAACCTCCTTGGCTAAATGTTCAGTGATTTATGAGAGCCTCATTCTAACCTAACATCAAACCTGAATTAAGGGGCCTCCAATATGAGATGAGATGAGACGGCTTTGTGGCTCACACCACGGTGGAGTTAGACAGTTGGAAAAAGACTGCATGGATCCCTATCACCAGAGGCCTCCTGAACATGTTCCTGTTGAGACCAGAGGCCTGTTACTTAGGGGGAGAAGAGGAAGAGGACGAGGAGGAGGAGGAGTAAGAGGAGGAGGAGGAGGAGGAAGGCTAGGCGCTCTCTTTACTGAGGAGCTGGTTGCAGAAGTTCTGAAGTGTCCCTGGAACTGGCTTCTGAGGCCATGGCCTAATAGAGCCAATGCTAAAAGGTTCTTGGTGGTGAATTCCCAGAGCCTGGGGACCTACTTTTATAGGAGGGTCAATGACATTTATTAGAGCCTTCAGGATGTGAATGCCCTTTGTCTCTTTTTAGGAGGCCCAGACAGAGCCTCACTCACACCACACCTTGTGAAGATGAATTGCCTCTGCCCATGGGAATCTACAAGGGCAAGAGTGAAGTTTCAATCAATTGAATTTCTTGCCAATCGGTGAAGTTCCAGATTAGGGTATGTGTAGCTTGGGCCAATTTTGCTGCATGATGGGATTGGGAGAAGTCAGGGAGAAGACGATGGCCCATCTCTAAGAGGAGGGTCCTGAAACTTGGAACTGAGAAGAAAGAATAGAGAGGGCTGTCACTGAAGTGTATCATGAGGCTATCATTGTGCAGTCTGAAAGAAAGCAGAACAGATATCTCTAGTCTCTTTCCCCTAGCCCTGTTATTAGGGGAGATTTTGATTCTCCCCTAATTAATTAAAAGCAGGAAGTTGGGGCCAAAGGCTGACCACTCTGCTCGATTTAAAGACAGGTGACTGGGCTAGAAATAGATTAGATATATTTTTCAGGCGCATTACCTTCTGACCACTTTTTCATTAATTGGGGTAAAGGAAGACTCTAACCCCAAGCTTTATAGCCAAGGCTCAACTCGCCACTAGATACCAGCTTCACAATGAACACACACATAGGGGTTAGCCAAGAAACCCATTGATCCAAAACATTGCAAAGAAAAAGAAATTAGAGAAAGTTTCCATAAAAAATACAGACTGAAGCTGAGAAAAAGGTAACTCAGTTCAACCAAGAGAGAGAGTCCCACATCTTGCCCCAAGAAAGTTCCCCAAAGCTTCTAGTGTAGTAAGCTAGGGATAGGGACATGATGGAAAGAGCAAGCCTCACTCCCATCTACTTCATCCCAGAGTCTTTTATTTCTGCAGCCTGAATTGGGTTGACATCTTCCATCATTTCTCCCAAAGCTAGAAGCCAGAAGCACCCCAGATCCCTGCACACAAGACTCTGGAACTTGAAGAGGAGTTAAACGCTCTCCTCTTTCCCACTCTCACCACCAACTCCACCCCACTCGTCAAGCAGGTGCAGGGCACTGACCTCCACTATTCAGGAGAGTCCCATACTAACGGGTGGGAGGACTGGAGTTACAAAAGCAATTGATGGCCAGCCCCTGAGAGTGCTGGTAAAAGCGTACGGGAAAAATAAGTCCCAGATCACTAAGGGCCCTTCAGCCCCAGAAAAGCCTGGATCATCCTTTAAAACACTTTAAAACATTAACAAGTGAATCATTCAGGAGAGACTAAAGAGAGAACTCCACAGAGGGAAGCTCAGCATCTTTGCAGACTCTCAGCGACCTCTAAGGCTGTTACTGTGGGCAAGGTTAAATGGAAATCCTTAGGGTTGCTCAAACTATCTCACATAATTAAAACCATATAAGATCTGGGCCTCAGGGGAGTGAAAGATATTTCTTCTTTAGTAATAGAGAGGAAGGAAGCTGGAGTAATTCATCACATCAGATCACTTTACAACAAATTCTGTCACTTCTGAGGAAGGAGGATGGCATCTGGTAGCTTACAGTGGGCTACAGAGAACTTACAAAGTCGCCGGGCCTATCTCTATGGCTGTACCTGACACAGGCAATGTTATAGACAAGGTACCCCAGGCTCAGGGTCAGTGGTCTAAACTAGCAACCCTGCCAATGATTTTTTTCCTATTTCTGTGACTAAGACAAGGAAGGAACAGCTTTCACCTGAAAAGGAGTCCAATATGCTTTTCCATCTTTCCCCAGGGTTACCTGAATTATTCTCTATACTGCCACATTATGGCGAAAAGGGGCATTTATCAACCATCTACTTTGTGCCAGACATTGTACTAAGCACTTTACAAATATATTATTTAATAGTCTCTCATTTCAAGAACGGACCTGAAAGAAGTCCCCCTTCCTGAGGGCACTGATAGATATCATTACAATGATGACATAACTCTCTCTGACTGGGCCAAATGAGCCCTTGGTGGCAGAGGCCCTAGATCAGATGGTGGCCCATGTGAGGGACAAAGAATGGGAAATCAACCCAATGGAAATCCAGGATTCTGCAGGATTCAGTCAAGTTTGGGGAAAAATCTAGAGGATTCTAGGCAGTCTAAAATAAGCCACTGGAACGTGTTCCTTTGATCTAAGAAGGAAGCCTGGAGACGATCCCACTTCCCCACTTGGCTATCCTGATGGCCTCCATTTATGGCACCATCTGTAAGTCTACCTCTTTTGAGTGGGGCCCAGAACAGGATCCAGCATTGGCAGATGCCCAAGTCTCCTCTAGGGCTCTTATGCCTGCAAGGCCCATGTTTCTGGATCTCTGGAGCTTTTGGCCAGTACCAAGGAGTGGCCAAAATAAGCCCCTTTGGGGTATCTTGAACACCATGTTCAATAGAACTGTCACACATTATACCACTTTTGAAAAGCCTGCTTCTTACTGGGTCCCACTTGTTGCTGAATAGATGGCATTGTCCTGTGGAGGGCACAGGACTAGCCGATCAGGGGCTCTTTCTTTGGGGGTGAAGCTTAATGGCGGTATTTTTCTGAAGCAGACAGTTGATTGTGTCCACAAACATCAGAGGCATCATATACGAAATGACCAAAGATATTATAAAAACAGAAGTTGGGGAATGGGTCCAGTGTCAATTTGGATAGTTAAGTGGTGATAGCATGCTGTGCTGGGTACAGAACTATATAATTTCCCTATCAAAGGAAAAGGTTGCCTTTCTTTTCTTTTCTTTTTTCAATCAACAAACATTTATTAAGCACTTACTTCAGACATTCTGCTGAGTATTAGGGATCAAAGAAAGGCAAAATTAGCCCCTGTTTTCAAAGAGCTTACATTTTCATTGGAAAGACATCAAGGATATAAATGGGCAAATACAAAATATACACGGAATAGAAAGAACAATTAGAGGGGAAGGGCTTAAGACACTAGAAAATGTCTCTTGCTAACGGTGCCGCTTGAGTTGAATTTTGAAAAGTAGATACCAAGAAATGGCGAGGAGACACATGGAAAAAACCTGCACCATCATTCCTTCTTCATCCCATTCCCACTCCCACCTCAATCCAGAATGGATACCATTCTAATTAAAATGGACAGTAATCATAAAGACGGTAATCATGATCATTCAAGAATTCACACAGAATTCTGTCACCATGTCTTAATGTAAAATTCCCCTTTGCTGTTTCTTAAATATTGGATGGAAGAATCATTTTCGCTAAAATCAAGAATCTTCATCTTTCCTAGAATCGAAATAGAATAGACTCAGAGATCATGTAATACAAAGAGCTTGCTATTCTTGAATGGAATGGACCTCCACCTGTCTCCAACTGGTAAAATGGTACTCTCTCATCTTAGGAAAAGCAGTTTAGCTCCACTGACCAGCAGCTACATCATTATGCATCTGACTCATCAGAAGCCGGATCTGGGACAAATCAATGCTAATCTAGAAAGGTGAAGCACTCTCCCATCCAGTGGTTTCTTGGAGATTTTACCTGATAAAAATTCGTTCCTTTTGGACATAGTTCTGGCTGACCATCTCCAGTCCCTCCTTACTCTTTCCCCAGCACAATATTGCCTTGGGCCTCTAGGTCCTTGCCCCCTCAGAGGACTCTGTACACCCTAAGTAGCTCAGGTTCCTCTCAAAGGGGAGGTTCACTTTCCTCTGAGATGGTTTGAGAACTGCTTCTCAGAAAGGCCTTGGGAACAGAGGGATGGAATTGCTGAGGTTTTCTTTCTTTCTAACAGCATAGAGGAAGTGAAACTGTGGCTGTATAACTATGGTGGCTGTTTTGAGTCATCGGATGAGGATGAGGGAGTCTCTATTTGGCCAGAAGAGAAGAAGAGCATCCTCTCCACAGTACTTTAAGGGAACCCAAATTTTTGTATCGTTCCCTTGAGGTGGCTCTTATGGGGGGAAGGAGGGTTTGGGCAAGTGGGCTGAGAGGCTGTACAGAGAGGCTTTATGGAAACATAGAGCCCAAGACAGGGTGAATGTAAGAGACTTATGACCTCTTAGTCATCTTGCCAGAGATGATCGTGATGCAGGAATACTGTTGATCTTCCAGAAGTTTTCATGTTGTGGTTCTAATGAGGAGACTGCGTGCCAAGTAGGATTCGGCAGCAATTCCTAGTTTGAATAAGATGCGAGGCGCATGTAAAGAATTCACAATGGCTTTTTCATTGCCGAACAGGCCATTTATTTATGAGAAGGTGTTACGGACAAAATGAAAAGCAGAGTGGTAAAGATGAAGTAGATGTGGGAGAGCAGAGAGTTAGCAAGGAAAAGGGTTTTAACAAGGAACAATGGAAAAAACAAGTTGCCCAGTGGCACTCACGATTAACCAGGAGAAAGGGACTATATCATGAGGTGGGAAAATGCCATGAACTGGCAGGCTAAAATCATAGAGTAGTTTAGCACCTAAAATAATTAATTAGCTATAACAAGGAGAAAGATATCATGAGGCAGGAGGAAGTGGGTGGGACAAGGGAGAGAGGGGAGGAGGGAAACTCCACGAAACCGAACGTCATAGCAGGCTAATTCCAACAGGGATTTAGCAAAGATGGGGGAGGCCATGGGCAGATATATAGGGGAAATTTAGCCTTGGGGGTTTGGTATCCAATTGGCTTTCTGATTGGATATAGTAAGGTGGGATTTCTCAAGACCTCCACAGGGATAGGACTGGAAGGTTGGGCTGCTCAACATCAGTGTCCTTCTCTATTTGACTCAGGGAGTAAATTTTTTTTAATTTTTTCTTTTCTTTTTTTTTTTAAAAGCTTTTTATTTTCAAAACATGCACAGATAATTTTTCAACACCGACCCTTGCATAGCCTTGTGTTTAAATTTTCCCCTCCTTCCCCCCACCCCCTTCCCCTAGATGGCAAGCAAGCTTTTTATTTTCAAAATACACAGTTTTCAACGTTCACCCTTGTGTTCCAAATTTTTTCACCCTCTCTTTCCCTCACCTCTCCATTAGAGTGTAAGTAATCCGATATATGTTAAACATGTGCAATTCTTCTATACATATTTCCACAATTATCATGCTGCACAAGAAAAATCAGCTCAAAAAGGAAAAAAAAAACGAGAAAGAAAACAAAATGCAAACAAACAACAACAAAAAAAAGTGAAAATAAGATGTGATCCACATTCAGTCCCACAGGGAGTAATCTTATCAGTACTTCAGACTTTCTCTGCCAACCTCATCTAGTGATCCAAGATTCATCATTAATGTTCCTGGAGCTGTTCCTGCTCCTCACAACCTCTTATCAGGAGAAGAAATATTCATCCACACTGAAGGTTTCATCATCTGTCATGGGGCTCAAATGCTGCTCTGATTCATCATCCACATCTTGAATTAGGAAGAGCACCATGAATTGTAAATAATATAATAAATAATAATAATAATATAAGACTTGAGCCTTGGTCCTTGTGAAGGAGAACTGAAAAGCCTAGGATTATTGGGTTTTGTTTTCCTCGTACTTTTATGTTGTTTGTGTTTGGTTTTGGTTATTTTTGTTTTTCCTTTTTCTCCTCTTAGTACTGCCTGGACCATCTAGTAAGATCCCTAGAAGTATTTAAATGGTCTTCTATTTATTTATTTTTTTATTATTATGGCTTTTTATTTAGCAGATATATGCATGGGTAATTTTTCAGCATTGACAATTGCTGAACCTTTTGTTCCAATTTTTCCCCTCCTTTCCCCCACCCCTTCTCCCAGATGGCAGGTTGACCAATACATGTTACATATGTTAAAGTATAAATTAAATACAATATATGTATACATGTCCATATGGTTATTTTGCTGTACAAAAAGAATCAGACTTTGAAATAGTATACAATTAGCCTGTGAAGGAAATCCAAAATGCAGGCAGACAAAGGTAGAGGGACTGGGAATTCTATGTAGTGGTTCACAGGAAACTCCCAGAGTTCTTTCGCAGGGTGGAGCTGGTAAAACCCAGCTTTTTAAAACTGTATTTCGAAAGCTCATATCAGGTCTGATGTGGGATGGGGGGGTCTTGAAATGATGATTTATTATCAGTAAATGTTATTTGTATACCTATTTTATATACCTATATAACCAGAGTCACAAAAATTTCTCAGGCAAAAAGGGATTGAAAGTGGAAGACGTTTAAGAACTCCTGGTCTAGAAAAAATGTAGGACTTTGCTACTAAGGGGTGGGATGTGAAAGGGAAAAACCACACGCCTGGGACCTAATTGGCCTGTTTTCCTTATGTAGCTTTGTTTCTCACTCCCCCCCCCCCCCTAACATTGGAGAGGCCAGTGACAAGTCTACTCCTGAGATTTGATTGGCTCTGGCTTCCCTGAAGTCCCGGTGATGTGGAATCTGTGCCTATCATAATGACAGCGTCAGTGTGATGAGTGTCTAAGACCACCCTTGGAACATACCCTCACAGCATCCAGAGAAGCCAAGGTCCACGGGATCCTTATTGAAAACCTCTTTTGTCAAATTGTCAGTGAATTTCAAGTTCCTCATTTTGTCCTAACAAGAAGTAAGAGGGTGCTAGTGTTAGGGATCAAGTTCTGCCAGAGCTACACCTGAAATTTCCCATAAGTGATGTTCTGAGATCCTAGAAGAAGCCAGAGAGAGAGAAACCTGATTTCTTCTCTTTGGCCTGAGACTCCCACAGGGCTGAATGAATTCATGTGAGTCCAGACCAGGAGCCCCAAGTGGGCCAGAGGGCATCAACTGTCTGAAATGACACCTTTCTCCAGCTGAGGCTATAGCTTAAGAGGAGGACACTAGGCCAGGGATTTACTCATATGTTAATTAAGGAGTATTAGAATCCATTTTCAGGAGTGAGACATCTGGCTTAAACATCTTTATTGTGTAGAATAAGAGGATCTAGTCTACTGAAGTTACAGCACAAGCAGATGGTTGGCAGGGACCGAAACACTGAAATGTAAAGGGGAAAGCCTCTGGATACAAATAGTTCTCTCCCATCCTAGAAGGAGTCAGAGGTTTTTATACCTCAAGTGTATAATGAAGAGGCCACAAAGACTTTGTCTCCTGGGCACGGACTGCCCATATATATAGGTCCCTAGCCACTAGACTACAAAGATGCCCAAGGAATATGGGAGGGGAACAAATCACCCCAAGGAAACAAGGAGTACCTGAGAGAAAGCACTTTTGAGCCAAGAATCTGATGATGGCAAGGCAAGCTTTCACTCAACTCTGGACTGTTCCAGAGCTAAGAATTTAAGGGGCTTAAAGTGAAGAAGCTTCCATCCATCTTAAACTTAGGAGAGTCGTCCTAGAAGAAAAATCTTGGCGAAATCTCAGCTAAAAAGAGTATAACATTACAGCTGAACAGAACAGCTTCTCAACTGGCAGAAGATAGAAAACTTGGCCATATAGCTTTCCTACATATATGCTGCACTACCATTGTACTTTGTTCCTACTGTTGCCACCTCCTGGGCTTTAGGTATATTTGTAGGAGCGTGCCGATGATTTTGGGGGAGATGCTTTGTAAAGAGTGTTCTGCCTATGTAGAATAAGTGTTGAATACATACATTTGCCAAAGAACCGAGTTTACTGATTGACTCTTAAGAGGAAGTTTACTGAATAGTATTTAGGATCACTGGGTGTTGTCCTTAGTGCTAGAAGAAAATAAAAACAAACTCCCTATGTTGGGGTCAAGTCATGTGTGTGACTGTGGCTGATCAGGCCAAGAAGAGCTCAGAAGGCTCTCCCACAGGTTGGGCACAAATAGTCCACATGAATATTGGGAGTGGACATGGCTCTCACTTTGCAGGTCTCACATCTATTTTGAGCTTTACTCGTAGAGCACGGCACCTTCTTTGATTGTAGCAAATCACGTTGGGCAGTCCTGTGCCAGTGTCTGCCATATCTCACAATTAATTTCACAGTTCTTCAGAGAAAACTTGAGTGTTTTTGTATTGTTTCTTTTTATGGTTGCTTTAGTATCTCTTTACTACTAGAATCGAGGAAGTAGTAACTACCAGCCTTCTCGGGACTGAACCCATTAGTCAAAGGGCTGGGGGAGGGTTTGCAATGAAATTTCAAGAGGGGCAAAAAGTTTTGGTATAGCTCCTTCAATGACTGGGTTAATGAATAAAATAAGAGGCATAAAAGAATTGTTTTGCTGCATTGTATCAGCTGAGATTAACTGACATAACTTTGCAGAAGACCTAATCAGCATCATTTCATGATTTTCTCATGCTTTGGATCCAATATGAATCCTAGAGAAGACAGTGGATGCTGTGAATAAAACAAAGTTGGAAATGAGCAAAACCTAATGCTTGGATTGGGACTTGAGAATAATTTAGAGAGGAACTAGTTCACTGAAGGGTCAGAGTGGGGCAGGATGAAGAGTGTAGGGTGACTGATAACCTAGGAAAAAAGTGAGCTCACAGTTAGAATGAAGGTTTAGAGTTGGATTTTCCTAGGCCTACGGTGCCTTGTGGGGGTCAGAATTAATCCATTGTTGAGGGATAAAGCACTCCAATAATGTTTGGGGGCCCCCAGGTGGGTATTGTAGGTATGGCGAAAGAATTCACAAGCTCTGTTTGTCTCCAAGTTAAGGGGCAAAAGATTTGTTACCCTGACAATAGTGGGCTAAGTTCCAAACAGGAATTAAATAAAATCCAGGAGCAAGAAGATAATTTTATAGGAAAAAGATCAGGTGCTTCACGTCACTGATATGTTAATTTTGTGGCCCAGAGGTAGAACTGAGGAGTGGTCTCAGGAATTTGATTATTCCTGACCCACAGATCACGTATCTGACAGTCAGCACTGTTTGTAGACAGATTGTTAGAACAATAGCACTCAAAGGTCAGAGAGCCCAGGATCATTATGTATCTTCCTTAAAATCTAAGAGAAGAAATATTATATTCCTAGATCAGATGTTTACAATCATCGATGGACAGATTACCAGAACAAAAGCACTCTGAGGTCAGAGGGATCTCAGGCTTACTGATTCCAAAGCCAGAATGATGGGGTTCTAGTGGCAGTCAGAGAGGTGTGGAAATCTCCTTTTGATTGGAGGTGCAGATCTTTCGTAAAAGAAAGCTTGAGAAGTTTTGGGTGGGAAAATGGAAGTTTATTGTTGGATGAGAAGTCAGCTTTGCTAGAAGATTGATTTCATAGTGGCAAAGTCCTATTAGGGAAATGGAAGCTGGCACTGAGAAAAGAATGTCTTCTCAACTGGCAGGGTCCTGATGGGCATCTATACCAAGGGACAAGGCATGGTCCTGCTTTGGATATTCTGCAAAAAAATGAGTTTAAAATTGCCTTTTAATAGGGAATCTTGGGGCTCTGGTTTCAGGTTGAAAAAAACCCCAAAGTCCCAGGCCTAGATCTTCAATTGAATGGGAAATCACTTTTGAATTTGGAGTTTCCTGAAAAGGATATCAATGGGGTGATTTGCCTTAGAAAAGGCCAGCCAGGGAGCAGCTAGGTGGTGCAGTGCATAGAACACCAGTCCAGAAGTCAGAAGGACCTGAGTTTAAATCTGGTCTCAGACAATGAACACTTCCTGGCTGTGTGACCCTGGGCAAGTCACTTAACCCCAATTGCCTCAGAAAAGAAAAGAAAAGAAAAGAAAAGGCCAGCCAGGAGGATATGCTCTCATAGACTCTCTGCAGTCTGGGGAGATATGCTTCCCAGGAGGGCCTGACACTCAAATCTCCCTTCTTTACAGATCAAAGGGTACACAAATTTAGAGCATTAATTTTACTGATTAAAGGGAACACAATTTCATATCCCCATCAAGAAGACTTTAGAATCACAGATGGATTGTTAGGACAGAAGCACCCCGAGGTCAGGGGGACCTCCCTACTGCTGTCTCCCCTAAAACTTATATTCTATCACCATCACCCCTCCCCAATAGCACTTACATTCAACCATAGAATTTGGTGGCTGTTAGGTGGCTCAATGGATAGAGGGCCGGGCCCGGAGTAAAGAAAACCAGAGTCCACAGCCACCTAGGAGCTATATGACCCCGGGCAAATCACCTCATCCTGTTTGCCTCAGTTGCCTCATCTGTAAAATGAGCTGGAGAAGGAAATGGTCAATTAACTACTCCAGGATTTTTGCCACGTAAACACCAAAAAGAGTCAAGAAGAATCGGACACAATGAAAACGACTAAACAACAATACGCAGGTACACAGGGCTTCATAGACCTAAGATGCCTCTCAAGGGTCACACATCAGTCTATCCGCCCTCTCCATAGTCATGTCATTCAACTAAGAGAAGAGTGGACTCAGTGGAGTATAAGATCGCAACGTTTGAAATCTCCTAAGTACACATCCCAGAATGCCAGGGGACTTTCAGAGACACACAGGATTGCTCCTCCCTCTCCCTTCCCCGCCCCTCGCCCTGTGGGCATCTATAACCTCTTTTAAGTTCCGGGGCAGATCCCGGGGCCAAAATAGGGCATATTATCAAGTATAGGAAACAAGGCTGCAAAACCTGAGTTTTCTTAGGACTACGGTGCCTCGTTAGGGTCAGAATCAGCCAGCCTATTACCCTCTCTCCCGGAGGATTCAAGCGCCCTCCGATTGGCTTAACGCCGAAGTTTGAAATCTCGGACTAGAACTCCCAGAATGCAAAGCCACACTCTATTCCCGCCCCTGGCCCCATAGTCTTCCAGGAGTGTGCAGAGCTCGCCCTTTCGCTGTCTCAAACCTTGCTTTGTGGTAGAGTCCGCTGCCTGGGCCGGAGCCGGGGGCTGAAAGCCGACATGCCAGGTTAGATGATGGCATCTATTAAATAAAAGAGAACGACAAAAGCCAGAATGGCAATCGGTTCTCAAAATCAAACTAGATCCACTTTATAGGATTCTCACGATTTCCAAAATCTTTAAAACTACCTCTTTCGCCATCTGTAACCTTGCCCAAGTTCCAGGGCAGAAGCCCCGAGTCATGATCCTATAGCCCACAACAGGAGATACTAACAAGTACAGGAAATAGACTCCAGGCCCGGGAGCTTCCTAGACCTACGGTGCCTCGCAAGGGACAGAATCAGCTCCCGCTCACTCTTCCCTAGTCGCTTTTTCACTTAACATGAAAATTTGCTGCCCTCTATAAACGAGTAGTTCGAGAAACTCGGGTCTCAGAACTACAACTCCCAGAACGCCACTGGACTAACTTCCTTCTCGGCCCGCACGAATACAGGAAGTCCTAGAACTCCCTGTATCAGCGTCTGTAACTTCTCTGTTATCTGGCAGAGTCCGAGTACTAAGGTTAGTCAAGCCAGAATTGGGGGGGGGGGAGGGGGCCGGAAGGGGAGAGAGGGAGTATAAATATAAGGAACGGAGCCCCGACGCGCGTTTTCCTAAACTCGGGGCGACTCTCGAAAGTTAGAATCAGGAGCTCATCGCCCCTCCCCCAGTCATGTTTGCTTTTCACTTGCCGCTTTCCCTCCGCCTCCGGAAGAGAGGCTGGATAAACTTAGGTCCTGGAACTACAGCTGTTAGAGTGACACAGCGACTTTACAGCCTCAGTACATTTACTCCCCTGCACCAGTATGATTCCAGGAAGTTCCACAACTCCCTTTCGGCACTTGTAACTTCACTTCTGGGAAGGGACCCCAGCCTGGGCAGATGCAAGGTACAAGGGCCTGCGGGGTGGAATATGGGATACTATGAGGTATACAAAATACAAATCCCAGAATGCCAGTCGGCTCTCAAGGCCAAATTCAGGTGACTCTCCCTAATAAATATTGATACTAAAATCTTAAATAAGATATTAGAAAAAAGACTTCAGAAAATCATGCCCAGGATAATACACTATGATCAAGTGGGATTTATTCCAGGAATGCAGGGCTGTTTCAATATTAGGAAAACTATTAGTATAATTGACCATATTAATAATCAAATTAATAAAAACCAAATGATCATCTCAATAGATGCAGAAAAAGCATTTGACAAAATCCAACATCCATTCCTACTAAAAACTCTTGAGAGTATAGGAATAAATGGACTATTCCTTAGAATAATCAGGAGCATATATTTAAGACCGTCAGTAAGCATAATATGCAATAGAAATAAACTGCAACCTTTCCCAGTAAGATCAGGAGTGAAACAAGGTTGCCCACTATCACCATTACTATTCAATATAGTACTAGAAACGCTAGCCTCGGCAATAAGAGCCGAGAAAGAGATTCAAGGAATTAGAGTAGGAAATGAGGAAATCAAACTATCACTTTTTGCAGATGATATGATGGTATACTTAGAGAACCCCAAAGACTCTGCTAAAAAGCTCCTAGAAATAATTCAGAATTTCAGCAAAGTGGCAGGATACAAAATAAATCCACATAAATCCTCAGCATTTTTATACATCACCAACAAAATGCAACAGCAAGAGATACAAAGAGAAATTCCATTCCAAACAAATGTTGAGAGTATAAAGTATTTGGGAATCCATCTCCCAAAGAATAGTCAGGAATTATATGAGAAAAATTACAAAACACATGCCACAAAAATAAAATCAGATTTAAATAATTGGAAAGACATTCAGTGCTCTTGGATAGGCCGAGCGAATATAATAAAGATGACAATACTCCCCAAACTAATCTCTTTATTTAGTGCTATACCAATCAGCCTCCCAAGAAACTATTTTAATGACCTAGAAAAAATAACAACAAAATTCATATGGAAGAATAAAAGGTCGAGAATTGCAAGGGAATTAATGAAAAAAAAAATTAAGTGAAGGTGGCCTAGCTGTACCTGATCTAAAACTATATCATAAAGCAACAGTCACCAAAACCATTTGGTATTGGCTACGAAATAGACTAGTTGATCAGTGGCATAGGTTAGGTTCACAGGGCAAGATAGTGAATAAAAATAGCAATCTAGTGTTTGACAAACCCAAAGATCCCAAATTTTGGGATAAGAATTCATTATTTGACAAAAACTGCTGGGAAAACTGGAAATTAGTATGGCAGAAACTAGGCATGGACCCACATTTAACACCACATACCAAGATAAGATCAAAATGGGTCCATGATTTAGGCATAAAGAATGAGATCATAAATAAATTAGAGGAACACAGGATAGTTTACCACTTGTGGAAGAGGAAGGAATTTGTGACCAAAGGAGAACTAGAGACCATTATTGATCACAAAATAGAAGATTTTGATTACATCAAATTAAAAGGCTTTTGTATAAACAAAACTAATGCAAACAAGATTAGAAGGGAAGTAAAAACATTTTTACAGTTAAAGGTTCTGATAAAGGCCTCATCTCCAAAATATATAGAGAACTGACTCTAATTTATAAGAAATCAAGCCATTCTCCAATGGATAAATGGTCAAAGGATATGAACAGACAATTCTCCGATGATGAAATTGAAATTATATCCACTCATATTAAAGAGTGTTCCAAATCACTACTGATCAGAGAGATGCAAATTAAGACAACTCTGAGATACCACTACATACCTGTCAGATTGGCTAAGATGACAGGAACAAATAATGATGAATGTTGGAGGGGATGTGGGAAAACAGGGACACTGATGCATTGTTGGTGGAGTTGTGAAAGAATCCAACCATTCTGGAGAGCAATCTGGAATTATGCCCCAAAATTGTCAAACTGTGCATACCCTTTGACCCAGCAGTGCTACTACTGGGCTTATATCCCAAGGAAATACTAAAGAAGGGAAAGGGACCTGGATGTGCCAACATATTTGTGGCAGCCCTTTTTGTAGTGGCTAGAAACTGAAAAATGAATGGATGTCCATCCATTGGAGAATTGTTGGGTAAATTGTGGTATATGAATATTATGGAATATTATTGTTCTGTAAGAAATGACCAACATGATGAATACAGACAGGCTTGGAGAGACTTGCATGAACTAATGCTGAGTGAAAGGAACAGAACCAGAAGATCATTATGCACTTCAACAACAATACTGTATGAGCATGTATCCACTTCTGATGGAAGTGGATATCTTGGACAAAGAGAAGACCTAATTCAATTCCAATTGATCCATGATGGACAGAATCAGCTACACCCAGAGAAGGAACACTGGGAAATGAGTGTAAACTGTTCGCATTTTTGTTTTTCTTCCCATGTTATTTTTATCTTTTGAATCCAGTTCTTCCTGTGCAACAAAAAAAAAAAATTTGGTTCTGTGCACATGTATTTTGTGTAGGATATACTATACCATATTTAACATGTATGGGACTGTCTGCCATCTTGGGGAAGGGGTGGAAGGAAGGAAGGGAAAAATTGGAATAGAAGTGAGTGCAAGGGATAATTTTGTAAAAAAAAAAATACTCATGCATATGTACTGTCAAAAAATGTTATAACTATAAAATTAATTTTTAAAAAAATGAAGAAGAGAAAAAAAATTCGGGTGACCATTATTCTTGGCCTCTCCAGAACTTCCCCTGCCAGTGTCTGTAATCCCTCCTCAGGTTTCCTGAGCCAAGGTCCCTAAGAGCAGGGTGGGGCATCTTAACAGATATGAAGCAGGACCCCAGGAAATGGGTTTTCCTAAAGACTTCCTAAGGCTCCTCTCTAGGGTCAGAATCAGATGTTATTACCCTTCCCCATTCACATTTGCATTCAAACTTGGAACTTTTGTGGCCCTTGGAGTCTGGAAGACTTGAATTCAAACCTGCCCTCAGACAATTAATAGCTGATCTTGGGCAATTCACCTAACCTCTATTCAATTAGGAAACAATTACATGGTTCAATGGATTGAGCTAAGGGCCTCAAGTTAGGAAGCCTTGATTTATTCAGTCATGTCTAACCATGACCCATGTGGAGTTTTCTTGGCAGAAATACTGGAGTGGTTTACCACTGCCTTCTCCATCTCATTTAGCAAATGAGGAAACTGAGGTAAGCAGGGTGAAGTGATTTGCCCAGAGTCACACAGCTAACATTTGAGGTCACATTTGAATTTAGCCCTTCAAGACTCCAGGCCCAGAGCTCAATCCACTTCAGCAGCTAGTTGCCCTTACACAATACACACTTCCACATAACAGCTCTTCCCCTAGAGACAGATAGCACTTTCCATCACAAATCCTTAGTAGTTACTAGGAATGAGCATATTACTCAGAATAGTTTAATCTTTCACAGTCACTATGAATAATTTTGCTGTTACTGTTGGTTCTCTTGGTTCTGCTCATTTCACTTTGTGTTATTTCATGCAACTTTTTTCATGTCTTTCTAAAGTCAACCTGCTGATTATTTCTCATAGCATCACAATCATAAACCACAGCTTATTTAGCCATTCCCCAATTAACAAGCATCCCCTCCATTTCCAGTTCTTTGCCACCACAAAGTAAGTTGCTATAAATGTTGTTGAACATATATGTTCATTTCTTTTTTTCCCATGAACACCTTGGTATTTCTGGATCAAAGAGTATAGTTTTATTCTTTTGGGACCTAATTCTAAATTGCTCTCTCAAATAGTTGGATCAGTTCACAACTCCACAGTCTAGTAGTGTCTTAATATTTTTACTTCACCTTTCAGTATTTGTCATTTTCCCTTTCTGTTATTTTAACCAATCTGAGATGTGTGAAATGACATGTCAGAATTATTTTAATTTGCATTTGTCTAATCAATCATGATTTAAATAAAATTTTTCCCCCACATGACCATGTATTGCAGGTCCAACTGCTCAGAAGGTGGGGCACTAATAACTGACCCAATGTCAGTAGCATCTGAAGCCCACAAGCTGGAGGGAACTTGGTTAAGAGCCAGATGGTTAGAAGGGGTTGAAGGTAAGAGACCTAAAAAAATGGGAACGCTTGCAGTGGTAGGGGTGTCAGAGACAAAAGGCACAAAGAAGAGGTTCCTTTTAAGTTAAATACAGTCACATTGTCCCCAAACATTCTGGAATGGGCCTTTTCTCAGAGAAGCTCTGAAGGAAGTTCTTCCTATTAGATTTGTTTCTCTGGTTCCAAACTACTTGCAGAGATTACTAGGCAATTCTGTGAACCTCTCAAATTTGTTTTTCCAGTAATCAGATTATGTGGTGAGACTAACTCAAACTTTATGGATCTAACTCTATTAACAATAGACTTATAAACAGAACGAATTAGGAATCCACATTCCTGAATTGGATTAGGAATCCAAACCTGAAAATTCAGAGATTTTCAGTTTTTACATACCACTGGCCCTTTTTATCTTTACCCAAATATTGTACCTAGAGTGGACAATGCTATCAAGAGTCTCATTTGTTTAGTTGTTTAGGATATATAATTGATTATAATTCAGATTAAAAGTAGGAAGACTTTTCCTGCTTGCATCCTATTATAACTCAAATGTTTTAGTATTTATCTACTATTTCTTTTTGCAGTGACAAAAACTGTGGTTCATCTGCCTTGATTACAGAAATTTGCTAGGAAAGGAAAGGGAAGAGATAGTGTGGCAGACCATCCAAAGGTCTCATGTCTAAAAAAGTTACCAAGATACTGAAGAAAGAGCAATATACCAACTTGTTAGTAAATAGGTTTTATTTGGGAGGTTGTCCTTTGTCTCTGTTTGATCCCAGACAAGAGTCACAATCAACAGCCCATCATGCAGTAAAGATTTATGTTATTTGCAGGCTACTAAAGCCAGGTTCAGAATTAACCATGGGAAAATTTGCTGCTCAGAAAGGGAATAGCATAATGGGAAAGTGAATCAAGAAAATGCTACCTTTGCCTATACAAAGTTATCCACTCAACTTTTCCCAGGAACATACATCCATCTGCAGCAGTTCTCAGATGGTATTTCCTTTGGGCAGAATACGGCATTTCCCTCAAATGGTGAACTATTGTCTTCAGGTCAATTCAGACAATCATACCTGAAGTCAAATTACAGTCCCAAGAGGTTCTACCTCAAATAGAAAAATTTTACTAATCATAGTTTAGGGTTAGGCTATCATTAATTTTCTCATGTTTCAATAATAAACAGTGAGGACCTAGAAAGACATCTTATTTATTCTTCATTTATAGTTTCATACGTACAATAAGTACATAAAAATTGACTCAAAACCCCCAGAAAATGTTGGCTACTCTAAGTTCCCAGACTAACAGATGTTTGTAAACCCGTATTAACCCCTAAGTCAAAATGGACACCTTTGAATGGAATGTCTATTGTTGTTCCAAAAATGTAACTTCAACATGTACTATTCATTAACTGGTAAAATTTCACAGTCCTCATAAGTGATACCCAAATAACTTCAGTTAAATTCACTTTTTACTATAAACAAACTTATAAGTTCTCTATTTTGATTGGAAGTAGTCCTAATTTGTCAAACTTTATCACTTCAGCATTTTACAGTGTGCTGTCAGCAGGGCCAATAAGATTAAAACCTTTTCCAAATAGAAAGTTCTAAAAACTTCACAGATGATGACAGTTTAAGAGGTTTTTGCATCTTTTTTTTTCCCCAAACAGTAAATTATTACTACTATTTTATAGCAAAATATATCATTAAGTACTTATGCTTTCAAACAGTTTGACCATATTCTTTAACACTATCCAGATTAAAAGAAAAGTTACCTTTATAATAGCATTTCTGATGCATTCGTTTCCCAAATTTCATAATATAGGGAACTTGAAAGTGTAATAATAGCACAGTGTTATTGATTCTTTAAAAAAAAAAAAAAACAAGAAATTTTTTACCAGACAAATAACATAAATTCATTTGAATTCATTTCCAAATCCTCTTCTATAGAAAATGATCATCTACCAATTTGGCATTCTATAACAATCACATTCAAAATCCAGTATACATAATAAAAATAATAGTTAATATTTCTACAATGCTTACCATGTGTCAGACACTATGCCTCGCCCCTTAAAAGTCATGAGCAAAATGCAAGTTTAAAGTTTATAAGATCTTGCTGTTTTCTGTCTGAAAATGTGTGGTCATTAGGTAAATGATTGTTTTCCATCATTGGGTAGATGAATATTTGGTCTAATCATCTTCCTGCTACTAGAGAGGTGTCTTATTAGAAATATGTTTGTATTAGGTCTTTAAATCTTTCAAAATGTAAGAATCTTTCAAATGTAATTTGGCTACTGATGCAACTGTGAGATCCAGCTGCTATTCTCATGCAGTGTGACTTAGAGTAGAGAATTTTAGTGCAGTCTTGGAATATTTTGTTATAGCAATGGGAAATTGAATTTTATTTGTTTATTCCTAATGTGGGAATAACATGTTTGTCCTGGGTGTCCTCTTTTCTTATAAATAACTCATTTGATATGCACAGACCAAAGCAATGCAGTCATAAAAATGGCTGTTGGCCAGTCTATCTTGGCCTCTCCCAGTCCATCCTACAACAGGTCCTGGCAAAGAGGGGATATACCCTTCTCCACTCTGGGTGGTTTTAAACACCCTCAAGCCAGCTTGTAATTGCAGAGACAAATCAGTAGAAACTTCTTTTAGGTTCACATCAGGCTACAAAGAATACCTTCAGTGAAATCTATTTTCATTAGTCACAATCTAAGGGAAACTATTCAGCAGGATTATCAGACATGCCCAGGGTCTGATATTTTGTGCTCAAGTGACTCCTGAAAGTGCCATTAAACTCCCTGTTCTAAAACCTGCTCAGAAGAGGAGTACTTGTCTAGGAAAAGATTGGCAGAGTAGGGGTTTGGGCTAATTGATCTCATCGTCCTGCTTCTTGACAGATAATTGTTAAATCAAGTTCCACAGCCAAAATGGATTGAGGGATGATTTTGTAAATACCTCTGTTACTCTGGTGGGATCCCCATTTCTAAAAATTGTTTTGGGGTGAAATATAACTTCAGGTCCCCAAAGTAATCTTTTTCTTGGGGATCTTGGCTATTCTCTTTGCTTGATACCCTGCCGTGGCACCCCACTTCTAATCATCATCCTAGCCTTAAGCAAGTCTTTTGTTGTCAAGTAGGATTTTGTTAAAAGACTTTTGGGTGGAGGTCTCTGGAGACTCCACTCCATCCCCTTCTTTTAATGATTACTTCTGGGTTTTCTTTATCAAACTGAGTACAAGGTTTCTCCTCTCAGATAACATAGTCTCTATTAAGAGACTTCACAGAAATCTGCTCTGCCTAGCATCATCTTCTTCTTCTTCTTCTTCTTCTTCTTCTTCTTCTTCTTCCTTCTTCCTTCTTCCTTCTTCGTTCTTCGTTCTTCCTTCTTCGTTCTTCGTTCTTCCTTCTTCGTTCTTCCTTCTTCCTTCTTCTCTGAGGCAATTGGGGTTAAGTGACGTCACACAGCTAGGAAATGTTAAGTGTCTAAGATCAGATTTGAACTCAGGACCTCTTGACTTCAGGGCTGGTGCTTTAACCACTGCTCCACCTACTGCCTCCTGATGCCTGGCATATTCTAACTTGAGGGAAGATAGAAAACATTAATCATATTCCCTTTAGTCATATCTCCCAACAATGAAGGCTCTGCCTCTAAGTGCTCTCTCTGTAGCTCTCCCTGCCTCAACTTTTTGGCCAAACTACAGGCTGTAAGATGAGCTTTCTCTAAACATTTCTGACAGCCCTGAGAGGAATGTCTCCAATTGAAGACCTCCTCAACCAGTCATTTTCCCTAATGTTGCTCAATAGGACTTGTTTATTCTAGGCTTTGGTCAATTTATCTTCAAATGATTGGCACTTATCGATCAGCTTCAGCAACTGGATGCTGCTCCAATGGGCTCCTGGTCCACCCTCAATTCAAGCTCACCATCCTTCAAATTGGGACTCTGTAGGATAACTCTGTTCCCAGCAGGAAATAGTTTCAGAAGATGAGATCATTACGTCATACTCTGTGCTAATGTCTGTAATTGTGCCCTGGTAATCAGCTCTGTACCCTTTTGGTGTCACCCTATTTTGGCTTCAGGTCATCTCTGTAACACTCCCACCCCACAGGCCACTGTATTTCACTTGAAGCTTCTGGACATTACTTAACAAATTTCACTTTCAGTCTTGATTACCTCTTATTTAGGACTCCAACCCATTTTTCAAAAGATTTCTTTAACAAATTCAAAGAGTGGGGAAACGATGAGATCCCTAGTAACTAAGTGGGGTTGGCAGAGACAGCCTGAAGCATGGGTAAAATTATCCCCTGAAGCAAGCAGGCAACTGTTTAACTGATAGGAATCAGTTCAATTTTATAGTCCCACCCTCTGTGGAGTTTGTGGGTAGCCCCCACGTTGCTATGTCCAGTCAGAAATCCAAGTTATAGCTAATCCCTGAGATTAAAATTTCCCCTATAGAGCTGTCTCTCCCATACCATCTTTGTTGAATCCCTTCTGGGGTTACAACCTGCCATAGCACTCTGCTTTGATGTATCTTTCCCTTCCCCCATGCCTCATGGTGTCTTTCCTTTCATCCCCCCACCAAGCTTCATGGTGTCTTTCTCCTTATAGCTAACTCTTTTAGGGTGTTAAACTCCTATGGATTTAACCTGCCAGTTAAGGACATACTCCAACCACACTGAGTGTTCCCTTTTTCCTAGTTAAATTGTGAATTCCATTGCTTATCATTTCCATTGTTGATTGTTCAAACCCCCTTTCCCTGCTATGTGTTCTCCCAACTCAATTTCATGTTTATCACCCCTGGTGTTTATCGGATCTCTTCATTTTGCCTGTAGCCTCTTCTCCTAAATAAACCTACCTTTTGCCAAAGAGAATGGCCTTTGTGAATTCTTCACATGACTGCATCCCAATATTTGGTGCTGAACCTCAAACACATCATTAGGAATGGCTACCCTGAACACATCATCTGGGACCAATCCATCTCCCAAAGCTCATCATTTGGTACATAAATCACATCATCTAGTCTCATCCTAGATGGGCCAAAGGCCTATCATCAGCTGTTCCAGTCAGTTAGTTGAATTCCCCAGTGAGAGCTAGCAGGCAAAAAGCCCACACCCCACTGACAGGTACTAGAAGTTAAGAATACAAGGTCATCGGTAATGAATTCACAGACCCATCTTCAAGTCAAAGGGAATAGCTTTATTGTGATGCTTAACAAATGGGAAAGTTCCTAATGAACTCAAAATTAACTAGGGGGAAGTGGCCATGAGACTGGCTAAGCTCCCCTGGGGAATTCGAAATTTACAATGGAAAGGATGGGGACCTTTTATAGGAAAGGACTCAAAAGCAAGGTATGCTAATTGGGCTAAATGCTTCCTTCAAAAAGTCCACTGGTCCTTGAGGAATGTTTGTACAAAATAACCTTGGGGATTGACATGCTGGGCTTGGCCCCTTGGTTGTATGCAGTAATGGTGGGTCTGTAATCCTGTCAGTGCAAGGAGTGCTCCAAAGGCCCACTTCTGGGCCAGTATCCCTCCATGGAGTGGGGCCTACCTAGATGCCAGGGCCTTTTGCTGGGGTCTATTCTCCCCATCACCACCACAGGCATCAAAGAAAAGAGTTTATTGGAGCCTCCAAGGCTGGTGACGATTCCAAAGAAGCTGAACCTCTTATAATAAGAACAGGAAAATGCTTCGAAGTCTATCTTGGTAAGGAGAGGCTTTAAGGGCTGCAGACGATGCCTGGAACTTGTGGTTTTAAACAAGATTCTACGATGGAGTAGCCAGACTGATCAGCACAAAATACAGTCTTCCCATACTAGGAAGCTCGAGCCTCACCTCAGGGAAGGGGCCAGCCTGGGCCAGAGCAAAGGAGCAAGAACTGGAATAGGGAATATTATTTGTATTTCCTTATACAAATCCTAGAATGCCAGTTGGCTCTCAAGGTCAAATTTGGTTTACTCTTCCTTGACCAGGATTCTCAGCTTCTCCAGAACTTTTCCTGCTGGCCACTGTAAAATGGTCTTCAGTTCTGGGGTAGAGCCTTAAAGCTAAGGCTCTGAGGACAAGAATAAGTTTTCTGATCAGATAAAAGAAACCGGGCCCAGCAAGGAAATGGAAACCGAGTTAGGGAAAGGGCAAACAGTGGATGCCCATCAGTTGGGGAATGGCTAAATGAGTTATGGTATACGAATGTAATGGAATATTATTGTTCCATAAGAAAGGATCAGCAGGATGAATACAGAGAGGTCTGGAGAGACAGGAACTGATGGTAAATGAAGTGAGAACATTGTACACAGCAACAACCAGATTAAGGTGACGATCAACTTCGATGGACTTTGGCCCTTTTCAACAATGAGATGATTCAAGCCAGTTCCAGTGGCTTGGCATAGATTGTGCTATCCACATCCAGAGAACTATGGAGACTGAGTATTTTCACCTTTGTTGTTGTTTGCTTGCATTTTGTTTTCTCATTTTTTTTACCCTTTTAGATCTGGTTTTTCTTGTGCAGCATGATAATTGTGGGAATAAGTATAGACGAATTGCACATGTTTAATCTATATAAGATTACTTGTCTAAGGGAAGGGTTTGAGAGAAAAGATGGAAAAAATTTGGAACACAAAGTTTTGCAAGGATGAATGTTAAAAACTATCTTTACTTGTATTTTGAAAATAAAAAGCTATTATTAAAAAAGAAACAGGACGCAGGAAGTGCGTTTTCCTGACGCGGGGGTCAAAATGCTCATCGCCCCTCCTTCTACTACATTTGCATTAACCCAGTAGCTGTGGAGGGAAGCGGTCTGATAAACGCCCATCTGGGAACTTCGTCTGCCACAATGACAGGGGACGATCACAGATTCCCTCTTCTGGCTTCGCAAGATTGTAGGAAGTTCCAGAACTCGCCCTTTCAATGCCTGTAACATCGCCTCAGGGAAGGGGCCACAGCCTGGGCCGGTGCAATCAGGTACCCAGGGCCCGGAGGGTGGAATAGAAGACTCCTACCAGGTTTAGGAAATACAAATCCCAGAATGCCAGCCGGCTCGCGAGGCCAACCTCGGCTGCCTCTTCCTTGACCACGATTCCCGGCCTCAGGAGAACTCGCCCTGCCGGCATCTGTAAACTCTCTTCAGTTCCCGGGGCAAATGCTGGGAGACATGGCCCGAAAGACCAGGATGGGGCAGCATTTTAGATAGAAGAACAGGGATCTTAGTATTTACATTTTTCCCAGGCCTACGGTGTCCCGCGAAGGCCAGAATTGCTTGCTGCCCCTCCCCCAATCATATTTACATTCAACCGTGGAGCTTTGCTGCCATCTAGCGAAGAAAGTGCTGCACAACCTCAAATCGCGGAACTACATCTCCCAGAATGCCAATGGGCTTCTAGCGCCACAAAGGATTCGCTCTTCGGGCCCTGTAAAATTCTAAGAAGCTCTAGAATTCGCCTTTTCGGCATCTGTAACCTCGTTTTAGGGAAGGGTTTATAATCTAGACTAGTGAAAGACACCAAGGGCCCACGGGCCATAATAGGAGAGTGTATAAAGAATAGGCATACAACCGGAAACTACAAATCCCAGAATGCTAATCGGCTCTCAAGGCCAAACTCCGTTGATTCTTCCTTGACTACGATCCCGCTTTGCCAGAACTCGCCCTGCCCGCGTCTGTATGCTCTCTTCAGTTCTGCAGGTTCGGCATTTCTGCAGTTCTAGAGCCGAGGTCCCGAAGACAAACATATTTTCAGATATAAGAATCGAGATTCTAGGACTTACAATTTTCTTTTGTAATTTTAAAATTAATTTTTATAACATTAATTTTTTGACAGTACATATGCATGAGCAATTTTTTACATTATCCCTTGCACTCCCTTCTGTTCCGACTTTTCTCCTCCTTCCCTCCACCCCCTCCCCTAGATGACAGGCAGTCCCATACATGTTAAATGTGTTATAGTATATCCCAGATACAATCTATGTGTGCAGAACCGAACAGTTCTTGTGTTACACAGGGAGAATTGGATTTAAAAGTAAAAATAATCTGGAAAGAAAAACAAAAGTGCAAACAGTTGACACTCATTTCCCAGTGTTCCTTCTCTGGGTGTAGCTGATTCTGTCCATCATTAATGAATTGGAATTGGATTAGCTCTTCTCTATGTTGAAGAAATCCACTTCCATCAGAATACATCCTCATACAGTATTGTTGTTGAAGTGTACAGCAATCTTCTGGTTCTGCTCATTTCACTCAGCATCAGTTGATGTAAGTCTCTCCAGGCCTCTCTGTATTTCTCCTGCTGGTCATTTCTTACAGAACAATAATATTCCATAATCTTCATATACCACAATTTACCCAACCATTCTCCAATGGATGGACATCCATTCATCTTCCAGGAGTTAAATTTTACAGGCCTATGGTGCCCTGTGAGGGTCACAATTGCTTATTGCCCCTCCCCCAGTCACATTTACCCTCAACCATGGAGCTTTGCTGCCATCTACAGACCAGGGCTGAAAACTCCAATCCCAGAATGACAGTGGGTATAATCTTGCTTCAGGGAAGGGGCCACCATTGGAACCGGAGCAAACTACCAAGGGCCGGCCCAGGATGCACCAGGATATTCTTATTCCAGGATTTGTGTTTTCCTAGGCGTACAGCACCTCGAGAGGGTCAACATCAGTCGCTCATACCCCTCCCCATTTCAGCCATAGAACTGTCCCCTTCTTTATGAAACCTTAGCTTCTCAACCGCCTCTTGTGGAAATCCAAGCCGCCATCAGGCTTCTCTTAGGTGCCAGGTACTGGGCTAGGCACCGAGGGCACAAAGAAAGGCCAAATCGCTCTCCTAGCTGTCCTCCTATTTCTGTACCCGGCCACCAGAATGCCTTGAGTCGGTCAGTCGACAATGATTAAGCACTTTACTGTGTGCCAGACGCTGTGCTATATGTTGGAGATACATAAGAAGGCCAAAGCAAGCCCCTTGTGAACCTCCCAGTCAGATGGAGGAAAACAGGAGCCAAGGAAATCTGCCCACTTAAGCTACAGGAAGGATTGATGGGAAATTATGAAGAGAAAGGCTAAGTCCTTACTCTGTACTAGACCCAATGCTAAACACTTCGTAAAGCTTATTTTATTTGATAGGAGAATGGGATGGAGAGGGGGAGGGGAAGGCTTCCTCCAGAACGGACCTGGGTGGGGGGAGTAAGCCAGAGAGCAGAGGAAGGAGAGGGTTTCTGGGGGAATGGATAGGGAGAAGCCCAGAGCCCAGAAGAGATGGGGGGGGGCAGCTTATGGGCGGATCAGCCAGGAAACTAGGCCCACTGATGGGGAGTGAGAGGACTGGGGAGGGTGGACAGAGCGGGCCAGGAAGGGCACTGAATGCCAAGGAGGGCATCCTGTATTGGATCCTGGAGACATAGGGAAACACTGGAGTCTTATTTGGTAATGTTTTAGGAAGATCACTTGTGTGGCTGAATGGAAGATGGGCTGGAGCTGGGGAGGGCCTAGCAGACTATTGCTATAGTCCCAGAGTGAGATGGTATCACAGGGGAGATTAACAGATCACAGATTGAATGGGGGGGCTCCCAAACTCCCAGAATTCTTACCCTGGAAGTACTCTTTGCCCTTGACGCCTCTTCTAGTTGCCAACGCCTCTTCTAGTTGCCAGGTGCAGGGGCCCTGCTTTCTCCCTTCCCCCTCTCTTCCATCGAAGTCTTTACCTCCTGTTTGTATTTGTTCCACCAGCACATAGTCAGCACTGACCTCGCCTAGTGATCAGGACCCACTTCACACCTGCAGCTTAGGAGAAGCTGAGGGCAATGTTTGTTCCCACTGAGGCATGTGTGACCCCAAAATGTGCTGGCATTGGACGTGGAGTTCAGGTACAAAACAGAGGTCTGTGGAATCCAGAGTAAACCCAAGGTGGGGCCTGGCACTAAGCACAAGGCAGAGGGGCCAGGCCTGTGCCAGGTTTGGGGTGGGTGCTGTGGTTCAGTGGGGCAAGGAAAGATCCCAATGGCTGCTTGGCATGGGGGTCAGGGTTCTAGAGTCCTGGTAAATAGTGGATTCATAGTTGGATAAGGGGGCCAGCACCAGCTACTTTTGGTAAATAGGCCAGGTACCTGTTATTATAGGATCTTTCAGGAATTCTAAGACATTGTCATCTATTCCCCTTCTATCTACTGCCCAGGCTAGCTGAGCTCCTTGTGTCTGGTCCTGGTGTATTGTGGGCAGCAGTAGGCAACACTACCACACTACGAGGAGCTCGTAGGAGGAGTGTACAGAAAAGTGGCCAAGCTAAAAATGGCAGGAGGACAGTAAGGTAAAGAGCAGAGGCAAGAAGCAAAGGCACTGGGGGTGGGGTGGGGGTGAAGGCTCAAGCTGAACATGATGAAGGGGGCAGCCCCCAGCAGGGACTAGAGTCCAACAGCTCCAGGCTAGGCCTGGGATAAGGTCCTGGGTCACAGGGCAGGCCTGGACTCAGTGGTAGTTGACAGACTCAGGAGCTTATGAGTCTGTGTAACTAGTGCTGATGCGAGTGGGATTGGGGGGCCACAGGGAAGGACGGGTCGTCTGCGTCTAGGCCAGCAGATGCTGGTGCTAAAGATGGGCCTCAGGGTCTCCTAGTGGATTGAAAGGATTAGGACAGCAAGCCGGTGAGTTGTGGAAATTGAGTGAACGGCACTTATTCCACTTTGGGACTCAGTTCTGGAGCTAGTTCCCTCTGTATTCATTTTGGGGCTAGTTCAACTGTCCTGTGAGAAAAGTGTATTCAGTCGTGGGGGTTGGGAGAAAACCTCATTGATGGTTTGAACCTGGCCCCATGTGGCTGGGAAGGGACCATCCCCTCCCTTCTCCCCGGCTGCTTGGAGGCCCCCCTGGTGCTGACCAGAAAGCCGGTGGGCCCGAATGATGGATGCAAGGAGTTCCTCACAGTGGTCATCTCAAACGAGCCCCGTGCCTTATCTGAAAACTGCCCCTCATCAGTCTCATCAGTCTTGCTCCCATCTGCCCAGACGCCTGGGCGAAAGGGCCCCCTCCTTTTTGGATTTCAGGAATTGCACTTGTTTCCTGTCCCCCCAAACTTGGACGGGGCCTAATGTTTCTTCCCAAGCCTGCACTGAGGAGGCCTCAGCCCACTTTGTGGGGCAATTGGCAGCGACCTCAATGAACGCATATTCTCAGAAGTTCAAGCTTCTGTTGGGTCGCCCATTTAATCTCGCCACCGCCCCAGCCGTGAAAGGCCAGACTGATGCCAAAGAGAAGCGGCTGGGTGGGTGCTAGGGACGGGGACGACGGAGGCAAAGCTCTAGCTGAGATTACAAGCTGGCCACAAGAAGCGACCTCTAGGATGGGGGCGCCCAGAGGGATGGGTGCTAAGGGCCCGGCCTCCGGGTATGACCCCGGGAGGGTCGGGGGGCTGTTGGTCGGCACGGAATTTAGTGCCTCGAGGCCAGGCGCTCTCCTGAGTCGGTGCTGGAGATAGGAGGCAGAGGGAACAAGGCGGGCCGGGCCAGGAGTGAGAGCTCTGCTGTGGCCGGGACCCTCCCTGGGGGCTGGCGCTGCCAGGGAAGGCGTCCAAGGCTCCCTGGCCCTTTGTCTGCAGCCCGGCTGCAAATCAGGCCCAGCTGAACTCCTGGGCTGTCATGGAGACTTTGGCCACCAGGTGTCAGCAGAGCTCCACCAAAAGATAGCCTGCAGTGGGAGAAGAGCAGGAAGAGACAGCCACTCACAGGAAAGCTGGTTGTGGGCACCCTGGCTTTGGGGGTAGGGGGCAGAGGGGCAGCTGAGGCCATCTTGGATTGGGCTTGGCCCTGGGGGTGTTAGCCCGAGCTGAGAGGAAAGGGTCAGGGTGCCAGAGTCACATCTGGGCTTCCTGCTGGAGAGGTTGCCCCAGGACCAGAGAATCAGGGTTGGTGGAGGGGAACGAGGCTGAGGCCAGGATCGGTGGAGGGGTTCGGGGTAAGGTATCAAAATCTCAGGGATCAGGAAAAGATTGAGACTGCTTTTCTGAATGGGGCGAGACATCGTGGCTCTTGCTATGTGCTCTGGGTACTAGCTTCTTGGTAAAGAATCTCTGAGCATCCTTTGAATGGGCCCCCCTTTTTTCCTCCCCTACTCCTCTTCCTTCCTCCTGCCCCAGATTCTTTGTCTGCCCTGGCTGAGCTCCCGGTGTGCTCCTCTGGACCCTGGGGGTCAGCGGAGCTCCAGGCAATCTGTGTTGCAGGAGGGAAAGGGATGGAAAAAATGGGTGTCTTTGCCAAGGGCATAAGCCAGTTTGGTTCTGGGCATGGGAGACATTCTGGAAGCCAGCATCACTATAGCTAGGGCAGGGGGTTTTGCTAGACAATTCTGGAATCTACAAGGTTGTTTCTGAAAGCAAAGGCCAGGTTGGGATGGGCCTGGCCGTGGAGAGTGGGAGCCAGCGGTCACCGCTCTTTATGTCTGGATACTCTGGCCTGGTCATGGAGAGTGGGAGCCAGCGGTCACCGCTCTTTATGTCTGGATACTCTGGCCTGGTCATGGAGAGTGGGAGCCAGTGGTCACCGCTCTTTATGTCTGGATACTCTGGCCTGGCCGTGGAGAGTGGGAGCCAGCGGTCACCGCTCTTTATGTCTGGATACTCTGGCCTGGTCATGGAGAGTGGGAGCCAGCGGTCACCGCTCTTTATGTCTGGATACTCTGGCCTGGTCATGGAGAGTGGGAGCCAGCGGTCACCGCTCTTTATGTCTGGATACTCTGGCCTGGTCATGGAGAGTGGGAGCCAGTGGTCACCGCTCTTTATGTCTGGATACTCTGGCCTGGCCGTGGAGACTGGGAGCCAGCGGTCACCGCTCTTTATGTCTGGATACTCTGGCCTGGCCGTGGAGACTGGGAGCCAGCGGTCACCCCTCTTTATGTCTGGATACTCTGGCCTGGCCGTGGAGAGTGGGAGCCAGTGGTCACCGCTCTTTATGTCTGGATACTCTGGCCTGGTCATGGAGAATGGGAGCCAGTGGTCACCGCTCTTTATGTCTGGATACTCTGGCCTGGTCATGGAGAGTGGGAGCCAGCGGTCACCGCTCTTTATGTCTGGATACTCTGGCCTGGTCATGGAGAGTGGGAGCCAGTGGTCACCGCTCTTTATGTCTGGATACTCTGGCCTGGCCGTGGAGACTGGGAGCCAGCGGTCACCGCTCTTTATGTCTGGATACTCTGGCCTGGCCGTGGAGACTGGGAGCCAGCGGTCACCCCTCTTTATGTCTGGATACTCTGGCCTGGCCGTGGAGAGTGGGAGCCAGTGGTCACCGCTCTTTATGTCTGGATACTCTGGCCTGGTCATGGAGAATGGGAGCCAGTGGTCACCGCTCTTTATGTCTGGATACTCTGGCCTGGTCGTGGAGAGTGGGAGCCAGTGGTCACCGCTCTTTATGTCTGGATACTCTGGCCTGGTCATGGAGAATGGGAGCCAGTGGTCACCGCTCTTTATATCTGGATACTCTGGTCTGTTAGTGTAAGAAAGATTTTCTTGGGGGTCCATAGGCCCATTCTGCCCTTTTCCCCCAGCCTGCCTTCTTCCAGCTCTAGCAGCCCAGGTTCCATGTTAGGCACTTAGTCAGCAAGTCTGACCATTTGTTGTCACTAGGCCCTCACACATGGATGACCTGGAGGAGGGGTAGGGATGGAGGCAATTTAAATGTGAAAAGAGCTTTTCTAGGATTGATTGATCGATTGTGTGTGTGTGTGTGTGTGTGTGTGTGTGTGTGTGTCCCAGGCACAGATACCAAGGTGATGGGAGAGGATTCTGGGTGGTTCCAACCATTAGGTCAGCAGTTTGATTTGTGTTGGGCATGGAATAGAAGCCAGGCCAGGAATGGGATTGGTGGTGGTTTAAGAGAAATATCTGGGCCACGTGGGTTGGGTCACTAGGCTCTTCTCCCTTTTTGGCTAAGTGGCCCTCTGCGCTGTCTTTGGGTAATCTGCGTTCAACCTGATGGAACCTGGGGCACCTGGCTTCTTGATAATGAAAGGGACTAGGTTGTCTTTTCTCACAGAGTTCGGCTTTTTGTAACCCCACCCCAGTACCTTGGAATAATTTACTTCAAGCTTAGGTTTTGGTGCAATCCGGGGTCTTCCCAAACAGGAAAGGAGAAGGAAGCTCAGTGTATTCCCTAGTGAGGAGCCTCTAAAGATAGTTCACCTCAAATACTTATTGCCTATAAGCAAATTTATCTCCCCAGTGAACAAATGGAGAAAAGTAATGGCCCTTTATTCAGAAAGCTAAATAAAGGATACCACCTGCCAATTATGAAAAGATTGTCTGAGCAAGATGCCGCTCAGAAGGTGCCATATCCAGTGTGGAAGGAGCATGTGGCTCCCTGCAGCTTTAGAGCAGTTGTCTTGCCTACAACTGCCTCCATTTCATATCAGACACCCTCTCCACCCACTTCTGTTGCCGCGATACTTGCCTTTGTCCCAACCTGGTGCCCCTCCATGGCTCACTTCCTGTTCCAGACACACTTGCTGCTGTCCTGACACAACTCTGAGGCAAACCCCCACTGTGCACACTGATAATCTACCTGAACTCATTCCTCCCTGGTCACCCTCCTTCCCCCCTCAAACCCTCCCTCACCCCAGGGATTCTGAGTCCCGGGCTGCCATTGCTCGGCCTTCATTCTCTTTTCTGCGGACTGTTCTCTTATTCTCAATCCCTTCGATCCCTCTCAACTCTTAAGCTGTCCCTCCCTTCTGCGGTGCCCTCTGGAACACCTGCTCCACAGGCAAGACACTAAACTTCCTCTGAATCCTTTTCCTTTCTTACTCTCTCCATCTTACTGCTGCCATCGAGTCCTGGCTGCCTCTTGATGACACAACTTCCCTTTCCAATACTGGCTACCCTTTCGCTCCTTCTCCTTGGCTCGCTGGTCACGCCAGAGAAGGAGGCTTCTTGCTCCCCATTGCCACTTTCAGGATCTCCCTCTATTACCTCTCCTCCTTTGAGGTTTAGTCAACCCCTTTTTATCCCCCAGTCAAGAATCTGGTGGATATTCTCTACTGGCCCCCAAGAAAGTCTCCATCAAGGAGTTCAGTTTCTGGTTCAGTCTTTCTCTGCCCTCGTAGTGGGGACATTTACCATACAAACCTCCAACCTCCCAATTCCTCAACTTATTTGTTTTTTATGATCTAGTCCCCCCTCTCACCACAGCCCCCCGAGATGGCCGTGCCTTTGATCTTGCCATCCCCCATCTTTGTGAATTCTGAAATATCTTTATCTGATCATGATGCCATGACTCCGTTGTCCCTCGGCCCTTGATCCCTTACTTGGTTCTTCCTCCTCACCCGGCCCTCCAAAGCCTTCAGCCTGAGCCAGTGTAACTGCACTGCCCTTTGCTTTCAAATCACTTGCCTCCTTATCCTATGGCCCATCTTGCTTCATCTGGAGATCGGTTTACTGGACCAGAGGTGTGCTGAAGCTGGCTGATGCTGGTTCACAAAAGCCAATGATTACATGTTCAGTTTGAGTATTTATATCTCGGGAGTCAGCAAATGGTACAAAATGGAGCTTGATTTATCATTCTGTTCATTATCTGGAGTTTAAAAAGTGATGGAGAAAATGTTAATGCACATTGAAAGTGTGACCTGCACATATTTTCCCCTCAGAGAGGTAATTGGTAAACATTTATCAGCACATCCCTGGAATATTCCCATCATCCACTGCCTTCACTCCTCTTTATCTGCTGCTGGATGGAGGTGGACAATATCACAGAGCTATGTTGGCTCCGTCTACTACAAACTTATGCTCATAAGGCAGTCCCTGATCAATTGGTTATTTCATCCATCACAGGGGTTCTTCCCACCCTTTTTATTACTTCCCCAAACCTCCCATGATTCTCTCCTCCATGCCTTCACAGTTTAGAAAAATGCTCATATGGCACTGAGAAACCAAGCTCCCTCTTCTCCTCTACTGATCTCTTATCCCTTAGATGCCTCCTACTACTCTTTCTCCCTGTCTCTCATGAAGAGCTAGCCCTACTCCTTGCCAAGGTAAACTTCTCTATGGGCCCAAGTGATCCCACTCCATCCTATTTTCTCCGGCAGATTGTCCTTCCCGTGTCATCCCCACTTTCTCACTTACCTTCGAGTGGATTTCTCCTCCATCCTCCAAAAACCCTTACCAGAGCCCTCCATCTCTTTTAGCTATCATCCCATATCTCTCCTCCCTTATCACATCTAAACTCCTCAAGAAGGTTGTCTACAATAAGTGCTTTTGGGGCCTTTTCTCTCACTCTCTTCTCAACTGTCCACTGTGTGGCCTCCCTGGTCAGCCAACACTGCTTTCTCCCAAATTGCCGATGTTCTCTTAATCTAAAGGCCTTTTCTCAATCCTCAATCTTCCTGACTTCTCTGCAACCTTGGACAACATTGTTAATCACGTTCTTCTCCTTGATCTTCCCTCTGCTCTCAGTTTGTGTATCATTGACCTCTGCTGCCTCACCTACCTTTTCTGGCTGTTCCTTCCCAGTCTCTCTCATGCCCCCTGCCAAGGAGTGTCCTCCAAGCCCCGTCTGGGACTCTCTTTTCCTCTCTCTGCACTATTTTGTTTGGTGATCTCCTCAGCTCCCATAGATTCAGTGATCATCTTTATGCAGATGCTTCCCAGATATATTTATCCAGCCATAATTTTTCTCCTGATCTCCAATCTCACATCGACTGTACGTCAGGTGTCTCAAACTCAGCATCTCCAAAACTCAGCTTGTTTTCTCCCCACTTTTCCCTCAAGAACTCTTCCGACTTTTCAATTACTGTCAAGAGGCTCACCTGTCAGATCCTGCAGGTTCCCAATGTGGGAGTCATTCTGGACTCCTCGCTCCCTCTCACCATCCTCCCCATGTCCAAGCTGGTACCAAGTCTGCTCAGATATGTTCCCTTTCCCCCAACCCTGCCCCCATCCTGATGCAGACTTATCAGCTCATGCTTGGATTGCTGCCTTAGCCGTTCGCGTGTCTGCCCACTTCCACTCTTTCCCTATTCCGAGCCATCCTGCTCAGATACAGGCCACAGGAAAGTTACCCTAGCCTCCAAGAGAACTGAAGGTGTTCTAGTTGCTCATGTAGCCAGATGGTAAGAATGACTATCATTCATACAATGTCTGCCTTGTATATATTTATTATTAATGGCCACGTTGCTGCATTTTAGATGGTATGCTGCCATTTTTTTATCCTGCTGTTTGTCCTTCCCAGTCATACAGCAGTGTTCTGCATGTACTTCCTGGAGCTACGTTTGTCTGGCAGTTTTGCATTGGTTTGCTGTCTGCTTAAGGACGAGCAAATACTTATTTACATTCTCTTATTTTATAGGCCTGCTAATTTTTCTTTTGCTAGTTTGCATTGTTCGGCTGCTTTTGTTGATTTTCTCATGTGTTATGGATACGTGTGGATGATTATATGTGTGTGATGTGCCTTACAGATCATTCAAATCACTGAAGCAACCTTCAAAACAATGCTTTGCATGGTTAGAGCTATTGCAGTGTCTATTGCCTGAGATGACCCCCTGAGACTCGGAGACAAATATTAATGTTCTTAAAGAGCTGATGTTTATTTTGGTACTTGTGATATATATATGTATACATATATGTGTGTGTGTGTGTGTGTGTGTGTGTGTGTGTGTGTGTGTGTGTGTGTGTGTCTCTCTGTGTGTGTATATATATCAAATGCAGTGGGCCTGATTTTGCAGGAACATAACCAGCCTTTGGGCCATATCCATGGGGAAGAGTGATTCAAAACACGTGAGGTCAGGTTCTGGTACTGGAGTGAGCTTTCCCTATCCTTCCAAGCTCACCTTTCCCTCCCTTCGGTAAAAGGTCTTGTAGGTACAAGATCCAGGAAGCCAAGCAAGCTAGAGGGAGGGGGAAACTTAGACCTTTGCAAACCAGAGAGACAAATATGGAGTGATGGAGAATGGATATAAGCTGAGGTCTCTCTGACAGCAAGTGATTTCTGAGGAGCATGTTACTAAGAAGTCATGACATGTTTTTCATGCTGTTCTTCCCTCTTTTCAGGGAGAAAGCCGCATGTCCTCAGGGTATAGTTCCCGCTTGAACTTCCTTGCTGGGCTCAGGAAGCGGTAATTCTTGCTCTAAACACGCACTTTATTCACTAATCTAGCTCTGGATGAAAATGTGGGCCAACAGAAACCCAGACTTCCATAGTTTGCTTATTGTTCACGTATGCAGATGATTAGAAGAGGGAGAGAGAATATTCCCCGTGTAGAGATGAAATATTTGGTCTGGCTGTGGGAGTGGTCAAATCTGGGGGTGGCTGGTAGGGGAAAATGGGGATAGTTATATTGGACTATGTAGGCGACATAATCCCAGACCTAGATATCCTGGGAAGTTTGGGAAGAGACAGGAAATCACTGCTTCCTCCTCCCCTCCCTCAGGGAGAGTAGGGCAAGTTGGGTTCGGAAAGCAAGCCAGACCTTTTGAAAGAGAGGGTGAGTGAGACTGCCCCACCCATACAAAGGGAGAGGGAAAGTCGATTCCCTAGACATGCATTGACAGGCCTTGGAGCTCAGGAGATGATCCACAGCTTAGACTGCCTGACTAAGTCCTTACACCTGGAAGGTTATAAGAATTGGGCCGAGGGAGTCTGGGTGAACAGTCATGGAAAAGTTCAGTGCCTAAGGCAGCTCTTAATCCCTTTGGCCTTCTCTACAGTCGGCCTGGGTAGAAGTGGATGGAATGGTAAAGAAGCTGAAACTCTGGGGTCCTGTGGCAGAGAAATGTTCAGGGAGGGTGGCCACTTTAGCAGTATGATCTCCACTAGTTGTATATATTTCCCAGCCACACATATTCACTGATCGTGTGAGATCCTTGTCCGTGTCGCCCTCCATGTATTGCCCTGCCATCTTCTCGGGCCATGCGGGTTTCCAGCATGAAGGCCCTCCCCCACTGGTGGTATGGTGACTTGTGGAAGAATGAACCCCAATGGGAATGGGAGCAGTCTCGCTAAATATTTTGCCAGACTGTTTCACGAAATGGTTTTGCTTTGAACTAACATCCTCAGATTGGTTAGGGAAATAAATATATTGGTGAGGGCTTCTGAGCAGTGGATTTGAAAATAATGCCAACTCATCTGTCGATGCTTCCAACTCGGGCTCACTTTCAGGATCCCCACTTGTGGCGCCCACACCGGGTGCCCCAAATCTACACGATCAAGGGATTCTGTGACATTACAGGATATCTGAGTGGGTAGGTCCCTACAATGGGGCCATTGATTCCAAGCTACTTCTGGTCAGGATTATCCTATCAAATAGCTCTGACAAGTAGTCATCCAAGCTCTTCGGAAAGATTTCTAGTGACCAAAAATCCACCAGCTCCCAAGTCAGCCCATTGCCCTTTGGGGCAACTTACATCATAATGAAATCTGCCCATCCCTCCTCCTTCTGGTCTCTGTGACCCAACAGGATGTGGCAGATCTCCCTTTCATATATCTTTTCATATCCTGTGAGATAGTTGAAGACAGCCCTCATTTCTGCCATAGGCTTCTCTAGGTTAACCAATACCAGGTTTTTTTTTTAGTCTCTTCCTTTAGTTGTTTAGTCATTGTTTAGTCATGTGTGACTCTCCATGACCCCATTTGGACATGATTTGCCATGTCCTTCTCCAGCTCATTTTACATTTAAATAGGTAAAGTGACTTGCCCAGGGTCACACAGCTAGGAAGTATCTGAAGCCAGATTGGAACTCAGAAAGATAACTCTTCCTGACTCCAGGTCTGGAGCTCTAGCCATTGTAACACCACCTACCTGCTCTTTCCCTTTTAAGAAAAGGGTACCAGGACAGGGATTTTTCCTCACTGAAACTTTTCCCATTGAAGGAAATTCAACCATGAGGAGGATGTCAGAGTAACTTTTAAATAGTGACACACCTTCCATCCTTATAACACTTATACCTCTAGACCTCAGTTTACTTCTTCAAAATGGGGGGTTTAGACTCGAGGATTTTTAAGGCTTCCTTGTAAAGGGCTAGAACTGAGCAAATACACTTGGATAATGGAGCACGTGAGACTAATTGCCAATTGGACAATTCTCTCTCTATTAACATGTTTGAAGGAAAACCCTCCCCAACTATTCAGTGCTGGCTGGATCGGTGGGTATGGGCAAAGAAGGGGAAGTGACATGAGTGGGTGGAATAGGAGGAGGAAATTGAGGCATTCTGGCGGTGGAGAGGGAGGAAGGAAGTGTGGAGATTGCTAGATCTAATCCCCTGACCGCCACCGCAAAAGACCAAGAATAAAGACTTTTGATTATTCTGACTCCGGCTGATTCTAGGAAGACAAGGTTCCAGCACTTTCTCCCACTTCTAGAACCCATGAGCAGAAGAACCCTTTGAACAGAGATGTTTGAAGCTGGAAAACAATTTCTAGAAAGGCAATAGTGAAAACAACCAACTTTGAAAGATTCAGAAATTCTGATCAATGAAATGGCCCTCCCACACAATTCCAGAGGACTGGTGCTTGTATCCAGGCAGAGAACTGATGGTTCAGGACTGCAGGTTGTGCAGATTGGTTCTTTCTTTCTCTCTCTTCCTTCCTCTCTGCCTCCATCTCCCTTTTCTTCCTTTTCTCCTCTTTTTCTTTCTTTCTTTTCTTCCCTCCCTCTCTTCCTCTCTTCCTCTTTTCCTTCCTTCCTTCCTTCCTTCCTTCCTTCCTTCCTTCCTTCCTTCCTTCCTTCCTTCCTTCCTTCCTTCCTTCCTTCCTTCCTTCCTTCCTTCCTTCCTTCCTTCCTTCCTTCTTTCCTTCCTTCCTTCCATCCCTCGTTTAGGGAGACCAATCTCAAGAGTAGATGTGATGAATTAGAGAGTAAATATGACCCTATCTTGGCAGTCAGGTTCCCCTAAAACATAATCCCAGTCTATGTGATTCTAGAACTAGGGTGCCCCCCTTTTAAAGTTTAAACTGACATTTTCTCCCATAATTTTAGCCTGGTCCATTATGCCATACATTTCTCTCTTTTTATTTTTTGAGGCTGGGGTTAAGTGACTTGCCCAGGGTCACACAGCTAGGAAGTGTTAAGTGTCTGAGACCACATTTGAACTCGGGTCCTCCTGAATTCAAGGCTGGTGCTCTATCCACTGCGCCACCTAGCTGCCCCCATTTCTCTCTTTTTAAAAGTTTATTTTTAAATTCCAAATTCTCCCTTTCCCCCCTCCTTTCCCCCTCCTCATCCACTGAGAAGACAAGAAAAATGAAACTCATCACAAGTATGTAGTCATACAAAACAAATCTTCCCATTAGCCATATCAAGAAAGGAAGAAATAAGAGAGAGAGAGAGAATTATGGGAGGAAATGTCAGTTTAAACTTTAAAGGGAGCACCCTAGTTCTAGGATCACATAGATTGAGCTTATGTCCTAGGGGAACCTGACTGCCAAGATAGGGTCGTACTTACTGTCTAATTCATCACGTCTACTCTTGAGATTGTTCTAGCAGTCTCCCTAAACAAAGCTGAGGTTTGGTTCAAGAGCCTCCCCAAATGGAGAACTGTCTTAACAGGGTCCCTGGGAGTCTCTGGGACTGTTCTGTAAACAGGCAAGGTACCCAGTGCCTCCACAGCTAGGTATGGAAGAGCTCTCTGGCAATCTGCTAACTCACAGGTCCCTTGACTATCAAGGATTTTTTGACTATGTCCTTGTGGCTAGTCCTGAACTCCGGCATCATCCATTTATCTCTTTGTTTCTGTGGGAGCTCTCCCAAACAGAAGTCAAAGTTTCAGCAAGCTTTTCCCAGCCTCTCTGTCAGCCACAAGTCGAACTGGGTTTTGAATATGTATATCCTCTCCATCTTTCGAGACTCCAAAACACGAGTCAGTGGAGAGATGTAGCTCTCCCTCAAACAGTGCTGGGAAGGGCGTCGTTGCTGGTGGTACTATAGATTTTACTTTGATTCGTGTTCTAGTCTCAGAAGTCTCAACGCACTCAGGCTGTGGTTCCTCTTGGGGATAGCCAGTTCTAACTCTAGCCTCCCTGATCCCTGCCAAAGGTGGTGTTTCTGGGAGCAGCCAGCTTTCCAAGGCTCTGCTTCAGTCAGCCTGAGACCTGCTGGGGAATCCCAGGTCTGAGGACTCTCTCCTGCTTGAACAACTGTGGCTACCTTCTGGTTGCTGGCTGGAGATGCTCGGACGTACTTGGTGAAATGATTGGCTATTACTGCTCATTTAGGACTTGATATTCTTGTCTTTTTCTGGACAATTTAAAGTGAACAACTATGGACAGATTCCAAAGGTTTGCCAGTGCTGATCTTCTCCAAACTGGCAGGACATGCTTTTCTTTGAATGGTTTTATACTTCATAGTGCCAGCTGCCACCCAGAGCCAGTATAATCGGTTTCTTCCTTGCCCTGGTGCCCTTTCCTTGACTCACGTGTCCAAAGTCATCCTTCAGTGCTTTCAGGACCTTAGAATCGCTGTCCTGCTTCTTGACGTGTAATAATTCCTGGAGTCCTGCATTAGGCAGCTGCTCTAGGCTCTAGGGACCCACACACAGATGACTGAGGTGGAGAAGGGTGGGCCACTTATTCTGTCGACATGTTATCTGGTGAAAGCCCCAAACTCTTAGCAATATATTTCCCTGTGTGTCACATAGAGCTTTGCCTCGTTTCAAGATCACTGTCATACCAATGTCCCGTGGTCTTTGGGCACACGTTTCTGCATATATGGTAGTCGTTCTGGTGAATTTAAGAGTTGGCTAGGATGGCTCTCCATCCCTTGCTATCCAACCTGGCGTTGGTCAAAACGCACTGTCAGCCTACACTTGGGATTTAGTGCCACGAGCATGGAAGGACAGGGTGGAAACCCTCCCTCCATTTTATCTCAATACTTTGTGAGAACATCTCTCAAGCAACTAATCATAGGCTATAAGAGTAAGAGCTCAAACTCTTTGGAAGCCATTCAAAGAAGCTAAATCATGGCAGACCTAGGTCTGTTCCCCTTGGCTGGGAGATTTATTACGCCCTCTGAGTCTTGTATGAAAGTACGGCATTAGGTGCAATGTGAGGAGTTCAAGAAATTGGAGCGGGCATGGAGTTCCGGCTGAACCCCCCTGGTAAGAAATCACCTGGGGTGGGGGAGAGATATTAGTTTTAGTCTTGGTCAGATTTTTCTTTTTCTATCCCAACCTTTGAACAAGGTAGGAAGCGGGGCTTTCCTTCTTGAGAGGCTCCAGAAGATGTTAAGACTTCCCATCTTCTCTGATCAATGTTCTAAAACTGATCTCCTCAGAGCACTTTGGGCCACTGTTTAATCCCTGGGAGCTGAGGACAGATTGTAGTTATGACTTTCAAAGGAACTCAGGAACAAAACCTCATCATACAGAAGTGAAATTGCTAGAGTACCCCCTGAGGGGAAGAAAAGGCCCTCCCAAAGCCCCCCTCTCCCCCCCCCCCCGCCATGCTGTCTTTCCTCTAGGAACTGTCTCCCTAGGTGACCTCAGCATTTCTCAGGGGTCCAGGATCATCGCTCTGTAGGTGGTTACCAGATCCCTCTAGCCAGCCCTGATGAGCTCTAGACCTACCTCACAATGACCCATGGACACTTCCATCCAGATATCCCACAGTCATCTCAAATTCAACCTGTCTGAACTGAATCTCCTCATTCCCCCCAAAAAAACAAATAAACAAACAAACAAACCCTTTCCTTTTTCTGAACTTCCCTATTACTGTCGGGGGCGCCGGCATCCAGGTTTGTAGCTTCAGCTCATGCTCGATTCTCCTCTGGCTCCTTGTCTAATCACTTTCCCATCTGATAATTTTCTTTTCTACGCTATCTCTTGCTTATGTCCCTTTCCTTCTAGTCAGTCAATCAATAGACAGTCATCTATTAAGCTCCTACTGTGTACCAGACACTGTGCTAAGTGCCTGGGGGAAAAAAAAAGGCAAAAGCCAGTCTTTGCCCTCAAGGAGGGCATTTTTATGGGGGAGGCCACGTGAAAATGAATATATACATCACAAGAGCTATACAGGATAAATGGAAGGTCCCCGATTTAAGAGGGGTGGGAGAAGGCAGTGAGATTTTAGTTGGGAATTGAAGGAAGCCAAGGAGGTCAGGAGTCAGAGCAGAGAAGGGAGAGCCTTCCAGGCCCAGGACACACCCTGAGAGGATGCCCAGAGCCCAGAGATGGAGGAACTTGTTCCTGGGCCAAGCAGGTGTCCCAGCTCACTGGGTGAAAGAGGGCACGTTAGAGAGGTGCAAGGAAATTGGAAAGGGGGCAGGGAGCAGGGTACAAAGGGCTTTAAATGCCAAAAAGAGCATCTTGTATTTGCTTCTGGAGGCCATAGGAAGCCAGTGGAGTTTATTAAGTGAGAAGGAAGAGTGACATGTTCAGACCTTAGACTGAATAAAATTACTTTGTGATTGAATGGACTGGAGAAGGCAACACTGCCCCCCCAAGCAGATGTGGGGTGATGAGGATCTGCACCAGGTGGTGGCCATGTCAGGGGAGAAACATGGCAGCGAGTGAATGGCAGGCCTTTCTAGTTCAAGTTCACCACCTTTCTGAGGTGGGACTATTGCCGCAGTTTCCTGATTGGCTTCTCTGCCTCCAATCTCCCTTGTCTTCTAGGCCTCCTCCATGCTAGAGTGTCGGTCTGCCTATGGCACCCCATTCTACCCCATTATTAAGTTCCTGGGGTTCCTTCTTTCCTATCAGGCCAAATAGAAGCTCTTCCCGAACACCCCGCTCCAATCTACCATTCTCACGCCTCCTGGTCTCTTTATAATCCAGACATTTTTAGTGTCCCCGGAGCCTGGCTCTGAATTCCTGCTTGTTGACCAATTGGTTGACAACCAGATACTAATGTGTAAGAATAAGAGCTGTTCTCCAGGAAAGAAGCAGTCACAGAGAATGGGCGGTTGCCTTGGTTTTTGTTTTATTTTGTTTTGAGTGTTTACTAAGTGCCTAATATATCTGAGGCACTATGGGAGGTTTTGTATGATTTGGAGTCATCAATAAACATAAATATTTGGGTAGACACACAAGAAATAAGAGGATCCTACATGAAAGTGTGCCCCTGTCTCCTAGCTGCTTTCCGGCTCCCTTAAAATGCACCCATGGTTCCTCCATCCTGAAAACCCTTCCACTAGCTAATATCCTCCACCACTACTCCTGTCCTTGCCTAAATTTCTTGAGAAAGTTGTCTACTCTTGGCACTTCCTTCCTCTCCCTCTTCCTCCGTCCTTTGTTCCTTCCCTCTCTCTCTCTGTCTGCCTCTCTCTATTTATGTCTGTTTTCATCTCTGTCTCTGTCTTTCTGTCTCTGTTTCTGTCTGTCTTTTTTATTCTGTCTTTCTGTCTTCATCTCTGTCTTTGTCTTTCTCTGTCTCCATCTCTCTGTCTTACTCTCTCTGTTTCCATCTCTGTCTGTCTCTCCTCTATCTGCTTCTGTGTCTCTCTGTCTGCATTTCTCTGTCTCTGTCTCTCTGTTTCCATCTCTGTCTGTCTTTGTCTCTGTTTCCATCTCTCTGTCTCTTTCCCTGTCTCCATCTCTCTGTGTCTGTCTGTCTTTCTGTTTCCATCTGTCTTTCTGTCTCCATCTCTGTTTTTGTCTCTCTGTCTCTGTCTCTTTTTTAAATTAAAGCTTTTTATTTTCAGATCATATGTATGGATAATTTTTCAACATTGTCCCCTTACAAAACTTTGTGTTCCAATTTTCCCCCCTCCCTCTATGACCCCTAGATGGCAAGTAATTCAATAAATGTTAAGCATGATAAAACATATGTTAAATCCAGTTAAATCCAATGTAAACCTATTTATATAGTTTTCTTGCTGCACAAGAAAAATCACATCAAAAAGAAAAAACATTGAAAAAGAAAACAAAATGCAAACAAACAATAACAAAAAGAGTGAAAAGACTCTGTGGTGATCCACCCTCAGTCCCCACAGTCCCCCCTGGATGTAGATGGCTCTCATCATCATCATATCATTGGAGCTGGCCTGAATCATCTCATTGTTGAGAAGAGCCACATCCATCAAAATTGATCCTTACCTAATCTTGCTGTTACTGTGTACAAAGATCTCCTAGTCCTGCTCATTTCCCTCAGCATCAGTTCATGGAAGTCTCTCCAGGCCTCTCTGTAATCATCCTGTTGGTCATTTCTTATAGAACAATAATATTCCATTACCTTCATATACCATCACTTATTCAGAGATTCCCCAACTAAGGGTACCCACTCGGTTTCCAGTCTCTAGCCACTACATGCCACAAGCATGGGTCCTTTTCCCTTCTTTAAGATCTCTTTGGGATATAAGCCCAGTAGAAACACTTCTGGGTTAAAGGGGATGCAGAGTTTGATAATTTTTGAGTATAGTTCCAGATTGCTCTCCAGAATGGCTGGATGTATTCACAACTCCACCAACAATGTATCAGTGTCCCAGTTTTCCTGCATCCCCTGCCACATTCATCGTTATCTTTTCCTGACATTTAGCCGATCTGAGAGGAGTAAGTGGTATCTCAGAGTTTTCATTTGCATTTCTCTGATCACTAGTGATTTAGAGCACCTTTTCATATGTTTGTCTCTCTTTCCTAGTCTTTCTCTGTGTCTCTCTGTTTCTCTTTCTCTTTTCTAAACTTTGGCCTTTTCTCAGTCCTTATTAAACTCTGTGTGGATCACCTTGTCTGAGTACTTTCTACTGTCTCGGTTGCCAGTTCTTTCCTGGTGCACTCCTGGTTTTCCTCCCACCTGCCTAAATGCTCCTCCCTCTTCTCGGCTGGGTCTTCATCTAGGTCATCTTCACTAATTCTGACTCTCTCCTAAGGCTCTGTCCTGGACACTCTTCTTCGGCTCCAAGTTCTCTCACTTGGTGAGCTCATTGGCTCCCATGGATTCAACTCCGACCTATGCAGATGATCCCCAGATCCATATCGGCCTTTGATAGCTCACCTAGGCTCGGCTCATCGCCAACTGGCTTTTGAATATTTCAAACTGGGGGTTTTATTGGCATCTTAAACTCAGCGTATCTGAACCTGAACTTATCTCCTCCTCCCTGTCCCCTCAAACTCCCTCCCTCTTCCCAACTCTCCTGTTACCCAGTGTGCCCCAGCTTCCCAGTTACCCAGTAGCATACACTTAACTTCTCTCCAGATACCCAACCCATTGCCAGAGCTCGTCATTTCCATCCTCACAGTGTGTCTCTTCCCCGTCCAATCAGCTCCTGCCCTGGTCTAGGTCCTCACTACCTCTTGTGTGCACTATTGCAATAACCTTCCATCCACTCTTCCTCCCAGCCCACTGTGCTGGGGAGAACTGCCTCGGAGCAGGGTGGGTAAAAGGTGGGGGCAGCTGCTAGCTCTTTCCCTACTGTGACATTGATGAATGAACCCCACTTCTCTACACGCTCCTGGGCGTGATGGCAGCAATGGCTAGTGTCGGGATATGGGGATCTTGTTCATTGACTTCCTCAGGACACGAGGGAAAGGTAGGGGAGTGTGTGTGTGTGTGTGTGTGTGTGTGTGTGTGTGTGTGTGTGCACGCACTTCTGGCCTAGACCCCTGGGTCTGGGGAGGGATTTAGAACAGAGCTTACACCTCTAGCTGCCGTACCCCCATCCCACATCCCATCCTGGTTCAAACAAAATGGAGCTGCCATGGCCTTCTGTTCTAGGTCATACCATGCTGGGCATCCATAGGAGCGCGGAGCAGAGACTATATAAGGGCTCAGCATGTCTGGGCTTTGGCCCCAGCTTTACTCGAGTTTGCGCTGCCTGCTTTTGGGTTCTAGTTCTTTGGAGAATGGCAACACTAGCACTCCTCTCCCCGCCCTCCTCCCCAGCTCTGGAACATTTGACAGGAAGCAGAAAAAGGCACTGAAACGGAAGGCAGTGGTCCTGCCACCGGTTTGCTGTGGGATCTGGGCAAGTAAAGCTCCGGGAGCTTCAGCCTCCTCCACCAATCAGGAGGTTGGGCTCCTTGGGTCCCAGAGGGCAGAGCCAGGAGGCAAAGGGGGAAGCTGCAAAGCAAGCTGACTTCATTATGATGCCGGGAAACAGGCGCCCTCCTGGAGTATCCCTGGGCAGGACCCTGGGCGGAGGGCTCCAAGTGGAGGGGAGGGGAGGCAAGTCCCTGTTGGAGGTGGGGGGTAACAGCAGGGATTCCGAATTCTCGCTGAGGAGTGTTCCATCCAAGGATCTCGTGATTCCCGGCACCAAGTGGGCCTGCCCCGGAGCAGAAACAGGCTGGGCTGCAGGAGAGAAAGCCCCTGGCCAAAGGGTACCTGGATACACGAGGGTCGTTCATTCTTGGGAGTCTCTGTTGGCAGCCTCTGACCCTGAGGTGAAACAAGGGGAGATGTTTCAGAGAGAGGAAGGTGCTTTGCCCACCCCTCTGAACTGGCCCAGTAAACAGCCCGATCCATGGCTTATGTTGGCAGCTGGCATATCAGGGTCACGTGGGCGCAGCCATCCATCCTCTGGGGGTTGGGGTAAGTTTGATTGACTTTGGGGCCCTGACTTTTCCTTCTAAAAAGCTGAATGGCTAGCTCAGGTTGGCAATGGATGTAGGGGATTGTGGGGTGGGTGATGACATCTGAAACTTGGCTTGAGATGAACCTGAATGCCCAGCTGGGCTAGGAGAGCTGAAGTGGTAAGGGGGCGGTCCATTCAGGTGGGCACCAAGTCCTGAGGTACATCTGAGAGAAGGGTACCCAGTTGTTTGGGTGTTGGCTGGGCCTGTCCTTTCCACCTCCCCCCACTGGACAGTTTGAATGTGGAGTGGCCGCTGTGGGCACCCTTGGGAGTTGGGCACCTTTGGGCGTCAGAATCCTGAGGAAGCCCTGCTATGCTCAGAGCACCCCAGTCCCTGCCCTCGGGAAGGTTTCTGATTTCTGGAAATGGGAGGAGGCCCCACCCCAGGATTCCACCTGAGTCAAGGAGGGAGGAGCTGGCCTGCTGAGGAAAGCTCACTCCCAACAGGTTGGGAGGGGACTGCTGCTGAGCCGAGCTTTCCAGGCTGGCCCTGGGTCACTTGGAGAAGAGAGAACCGGAGATACCGAGATACGAGATGAGGGAGAGGGACGGGAGGCCTAGGGGAGGGTAAGGGATGTTAGTGGCTTGTGGGCATCTCAGAGCAGCAGCACTGGTCTGCAAGGTGGGGCAGCCTTGGAAGTGAAGGAGTCTGGGAAGGGGAAGCAGGCGGTCTCAGAAAGGAGGGAGGGGCTGGGATGAGGGAGAGCCTGCATTCCCCACAAATCCCAACTTCCTGACTCCTTTGCCTAGCCTTAGGGCCCTGAATCACTATGGTTCAAGGAGGGAAAGGGAGAGGGAGAGGGAGAGAGGCTTCTGCAGGGTGGGGTGGGCTGGAGTTTCTGCCCTTCACCAAAGCAAGGAGTGTGCCCAGCCCCGTTTCCAGGGCTCAGGCAGCTGGCACAGTGGCAGTGCCATGACCCAGCCTCTGAGTCTATCCTGGAGCTCAGCTAGGGGTGGGTGGGAAGACCAAGGCTTACCCCTACAGAACGAGGCCCCCCTGCCCACCCTGTCCTCCATGGGAGAGCCTTGGGGCTTCTGGTAGCTGTTTTTCCTTCCCATGGCTTTCTTCCCCTGGTGTTCTGGCTCAGTGGTTCCTAATAACTTGGCCTGGGCACCTCTGGCTAGGGCTCCAGAGAGCTGGGGGGTGGCACTGGGAGGGCAGAGGGGCGGTGGAGTAGAGTCGAACTGTCTCTGAAGGTGGGGAGGGGGTTCTGAGAACACTCCCTGGGCTGCCTCTAGACCGGGCTCCTCCTTGTGGCCTACAAAATCCTGGATGAGGCAGGGTCAAGGACTGGGAAGTTCTAGCTGGGGCCCAGTGAAGGGGTGGGATAGCCTGAGCAAACAGCTGTTTGCTGAAGTCTCCTCCCTTGCTCTGCCCTAGGCCAGCCTGAAGCTGGGAGGCCTTTTTCCAGTCCAGGCATCTGGCAGTTTCCAATCCTGACCTCCAGAATTTGGCTTCCCCCTGCCCCTGGTCCCTAATCTGCCCCCGCCCCTGGTCCCTAATCTGCCCCCCCCCCCAGCATGAGCCTTATGTGGTTCCCTGAGTCCTGAGGGGGGGGGAGGGAGCCCTAGCTGGACTCAGAGACTCTCGGGGCAGAGGTGCTTGTTATTCCTCTTGGAATGGCGTAAGACAGGGCATTCATTGGCCTGGAAAAAGGGAAAGAAGGCAGCAGTGGGGAGAGGCAGCTCTTCCAGCCCTGAGGACATGGACTCTGCCATAGAACAGAAGGACATATGGCAGATCCAGGTGCTTCTATGTCATTCCCAGGGGGCAGTTGGAGGGAGAAGAGGATGCTGGTCATTCCCAGGGGGCAGTTGGAGGGAGGCGAGGGATGCTGGGCATTCCCAGGGGGCAGGTGGAGGGAGAAGAGGATGCTGGTCATTCCCAGGGGGCAGTTGGAGGGAGAAGAGGATGCTGGGCATTCCCAGGGGGCAGGTGGAGGGAGAAGAGGATGCTGGTCATTCCCAGGGGGCAGTTGGAGGGAGGCGAGGGATGCTGGTCATTCCCAGGGGGCAGTTGGAGGGAGAAGAGGATGCTGGTCATTCCCAGGGGGCAGTTGGAGGGAGAAGAGGATGCTGGTCATTCCCAGGGGGCAGTTGGAGGGAGAAGAGGATGCTGGTCATTCCCAGGGGGCAGGTGGAGGGAGAAGAGGATGCTGGTCATTCCCAGGGGGCAGTTGGAGGGAGGTGAGGGATGCTGGTCTTTTCCCAGGCTCTAGTTCCAGAAAGGGCTTTCTGTGGCTCCCAGAGGCCCGCTTGTGAGCATGATGGCAGGGGGTCCCCGCGGAAGTCAGCCTTCAACCCCTAGACACGCTGGCCAGCCGCTAAGCGTTTCCTGCCCTCTCTGAGGGCTGTGGTCAACGGCCTGCTTTTTCTCCAGTTGTAGGAGCGAGTCCCCAGACCCCAGCCCCTCCCTGTTCTCCCGGGCTTCCTCTTCCCTCTCCCGCTCCGACTTGCTCTGCCCGAATCCCTCCCTACGTGGGACAGAGAAGCGGGACCCGGCCCAGGCTGGCGGACTCCAGCCTTGGAGAGCGCCCAGGGGCCAAAGGGCTCCCCCAGTAGGCGCCTACCGCCGCTGCCGCCGGTGGTTCTCCCGTGGACCTCCAGGAGGCGCTATTGGCCCACAAAAAAAGCATCCGGGCGCCGCCTGAGAAGCGGCCCTAGAGGAGCGAAAGGATTCGCGAAAGGTGGCCGTTGTCTCGGCCGGGGCACGAGGCCGTGCTGAGCCACAGAGGCACAGCTGGCCCGCCAGGCTCGTCCCGTCCTCTGGAGCTCGAGGCCGGAGGCCGGCTCGGCTTTGCCCTCTCTGGCAGCGATTTATCGTCCACGTATAAGCGGGCCGGGAGACAGACTGAGCAAAATGCCCTCCCCGTCGGAGCTGGAAATCGGTACAGCACTAAAAGGGAAACTGAGGCCCAGAGCCCGGAGACTGGGGATTCCGGCGCGACGGTTCTGGCTGGGCCTCGGGGCCCCTCTGGCTCGGGCTGTCCCCGCTTTTTCGCACCGTGGCTCTCTGGGAAAGTTTGGAGAGGGATCTTAAATTTCAGCTCCTAGCCGAAGGGAAATGGACCGTGAACCTGAGCGTGATACTGCCCTTCATCCACATTCATGGGCGCCCCGACCCCTATCCCGAGCCGGTCAAGACCAAGTCTAGGCCAACCCCGCCCCATCACAGCGGGGAAACCGAGGCCCGGAGCCGGGGAGAGAACTTGGGATCCCTGACTGGCGGTCCTGAATGAGTCTTCAGCAATCATTTCTAGTCTAACTTCTTCCTTTGACAGTAGAAGGAACTCAGGTCCCAAGAGAGGAGACCCGACCAAAGTCCACGCAGAGAGTAGGTGCCCTGAACACTGGTGTCAGTGAAGACGTTCATTGGCCAGAAATGAGCCGGGGCCCCTTGGGCGCCGTGGGTGTCTCTCTTCCCCCCACCCCCCACCTCAAGCCTGAGACAGAGAGGCCGGCGCCCGACAGGAGGGCAGAGGCCCCCCTCCCCCCGCTTGAGTCACTGTGCTGACTTAGAGCGCTTCTCGGAGCCGCCCGACGGGCCGGACTGGTGCCCACGCGGGCATCGGGCATCCTCCAACCTGCTGGCACAGGCGGCGCGGCACCCTTAAGAGCCGGGCTCCCTCCCCGCCTCCTCCCCGCTCTGGGGGCGTGGCTCGGGGCGAGGACCCCGGCGCCGACGCTCGCCATTGGCCAAGAGGACCGAGGCTGCCCTTGAGTCCGCCTGAGCGGGAGAGTAGCCGGCCAGGCCCCGAGCGAGCGGAGTCTGTGCGCGCTGAGTCGCCGTGGCAGACGTGTGTGCCTATCGCTGCTCGCCGCTGCTCTCCGCTCCGCGCCCCGCGCCTCGCCCCGCGCCGCCCCTTCCCGGGCCTTCCCCGCCGCCCACCGAGCGAGCGAGCGAGCTGATGGGCGGGCCCCGCCGGCCCCCGCCCCGGCCCCGGCCCCGGCTCCGGCTCCGGCCCCGGCCCGCGGCGGCACAGGCGGTCCCCGGGCGCGGCTGAGGTAGCAGCCGTCGGGGGGCGGCCCGGGTCCGAGCCAGCCGGCCAGCTAGCCAGCCAGGTGCCTGGGCCGGGCCGGACCGTTGCTGCGACGATCACAGCCTCAGGTGGCGATACCGGGATCGAGGTCGGGATCGGGATCGGAGCCAGACGGGACGGGTGGCGGGCCATGGGCGACTGAGCTGGTCCGAGCCAGCAGCGAGCGAGTGACCCAAGCGGGAGAGTGACCGACCCACCGGGGGGGGGGGGGGCGGGCGAGCGAGGCAGCGAGCGCTCGAAGAGGGGAGCTCGGCAGGATGGCCCGGCCGGGACTGCGCTCCGCCGGGGGCAAGTGGCTGCTGGGGCTCGTGCTGGCGCTCTGCCGCCTCGCCACGCCGCTGCCCAAGACGCTGGAGCCCGTGTCCTGGAGCTCCCTCAACCCCAAGTAAGTGAGCGCGCGCGCGGCTGCCCGTCCGTCTGTCAGCTCGTCTGTCTGTCCGTCTGTGTGTCTGCCTGCCAAGCTGGCCGCCTGGCCGCCCGCCCATCTGGCCGTCCGTTGGTCCGTCAGGCCGCCCGCCGAACTGTCTGTGCCTGTGTGGGGCTGGCCCCGGCCTCGCTCCGGCCTCGGCTGCGCTCGGAGCCCCCCGCTCTGGGACGCCCGGCGGGGTTGGGCGGGGCAGGGCCCGCTCCGGGTAGCTCGCTCCGGGCCGGGCCGACGGCTGTGCCGAGCTGGGCTGGGTTTCGGAGCCGCCGCTTGCGGGACCGCCCGGCCCGGAGCTCGCTGCTCTCGCCCCTTTCTCCACTCAGCCTCCCGGCTCGGGCTCGGGCTCGGGCTCTCCCTCTCCGCTCTTCTTTATCTCCCTTTCTTCCTCCATCATGACCCCCCCCCCCCAACCTTCTCCGTGCTGTTCTCGCCTCCTCGCTGCCGGGGGCCCGGGGAGGCGCCGCTCGGAGCTCACAAAGGCGGGTGACGGCGGAGGGAGGAAGGGGGGCGCCCCAGCAACACCCCCCAAGCCGGATTCGTTGTTCCGCCCCGCGGCCTTTGTGCAGCGCTGCCCCCCCCTCCCAGCTCGGGAGGAATGGAGGCCCGGGGGAAGGGGGGAGCGGAGGCTCCCCCCTCCGTTGTGGACCTTTTGGCCACCCCCCTCCCTTCCCTCCGCCACACCTTTCCCTGGGGATTTTTTGCACTGGAGCAGGGGTGGGGGGCTTCGAGGAGCTTCGAGCACCGTTGTCTTGGAGCCAGGGGCAAAGGGCGGCTATTCTCCACGCCTTGCTCTCCCCCCCTCCCCAATCCAGCAGCTCTTCCTCCCTCTAGAGAACTTTTCTCCACTTTCCCAGTTTTTCAAGTCTAACTCCGAGGGGTCCCTTCAGCCAGAAACTTCCCCGTTCTTGGCTCCGAGAGCCCCACGGAGCTGCTCTAGCCCCAGGGCCCTTGCCGAGCACCTACTGTGTGCGCGAGGGAGCTGCAGGGATCCCTGGGGTGGGGGGGGGGCCACGGCGACGGAGGGGGCTGGGTGGGGGGGTGCCCGAGGGAAAGACTTGGGAGCTCTCTTCTGGAGCCTTGAGGCGCCCACTGCCATGAGGTAGGCCGCGGCTGAGCCCCTGTGGTCCCAAGGGGGCGGGGGCCGGGACCTGGGCAGCGGAGCCCCAGCACAAGTTGCTAAGCACTTTGGTATGTGTGTGAGTGTGGGGGGGTGCGGCCGGCAGGACGGGACAGGATGGGGACTGGAGAGCCTTTGCCTCCAGGCGCCCGGGGTTCACTCACACCCATGTGTGGGAGTAGAGGGGGGCGGGGAGCGGGCGCCCTAGCTGGCTCCTCGCTTCCCCAAGTGTGCAGAGCGCCTAGGAGAGGTGAGCAGACGGAGACCTGGCCCTGGGCAGGCTGGAGGAGGCTGGCACAGGGGGCTTGGTGCCCCTTCCTGCCCCGGGCCCTGCTTCCGGCCTCTCCCCTCCACTCTCCCTGCCTCAGTTACCTTTGTCCGGTGCCGCCAAAGGCTCCGCAGGGGAAAGCTGCAGGTGGCTGGGAAGGAGGCCGCTGCCCCCTGTACCATCTCCCTGACAGCTGTGCCAGCCTCCGCGGCCTCCACTCCCTTCCGAGGGCTTCCCCCAGCCTCACTAGTCACCCCCTCTTACCTCCTTTTGTTTTCACGGGTACCAGCACTTTTCCTCCCAGCTCTGTCTGTCTCACCTTTTCTCCCCTTCTCTCACTTGTCTCCCTCTTCCAGATTTCCCCCTCCCCCCTTTCCCTCCTTCCCTCTCCCCTCTTGCCCTCTTCCCCTCCCCCTTTCCTTTTCTGTTCTTCCTCCCTCCTCCTCTTCTCTCCCTTTTCCCTTCCCTCCCTTTTTCTCTTCTCCCCTCCTTATCTTCTCTTGTCTTTTCCTCTTCCCCTGCTTCTTTCTTCCTTCTTTACTTCCTTCTTTCTTCTTTACTTCCTTCTTTCTTCTTTACTTCCTTCTTCTTCTTCTTTACTTCCTTCTTTCTTCTTTACTTCCTTCTTCTTCTTCTTTACTTCCTTCTTTCTTCTTTACTTCCTTCTTCTTTCTTTCTTTCTTCTACTTCTTCTTCTTTCTTTCTTCTTTACTTCCTTCTTCTTTCTTTCTTTCTTCTTTACTTCCTTCTTTCTTTCTTCTTTACTTCCTTCTTCTTTCTTTCTTTCTTCTTTTCTTCTTCTTCTCCTCCTTCCTCTTCCTCTTCTTCTTCTTCTTCTTGTTCTTCTTCTTCTTCCTCTTCTCCTTCTTCCTCTTCTTCCTCTTTCCTCTCCTTCCCTCCCTCTCTCCCCTTTTTTCCCTCTCCCTCCTTCCCTCTCTCTTTTTCTCCCCTCACTCCCCCTCTCCTTCTCTGTCTCTCCCCCCCCCTCCCATCTCCTTTCTTTTTAGCTTTTAGTCTCAGCCCTATCAGGGAGCTGGCAGCCTCCACCCCTCCCCCAGCTCCCATAAACCTGCCTTAATTGCTTCCTCCTTGGGAAAAAACCTCAAAATAAATAAGGGCCAGGGGTCTCTGTTTCCAGGTTGGAAGGCCAGCGTGGGCCGCGTCCAGGTGCCGCCAGGCAGCGGCTGGCGCGGGGTTTTCCAGGAGTCTCTTCACGTGGCCTCTGGGGGCCGACCTGGGTGACCAGGGCCTCTGGGTTTCCCTGGCTGTCCCCTGAAGATGAGGGAAGGATACTTTCCAATTCCCTTACAGAAAACCTGGATTAGGCAGGCTCCCCCAGGCCTGGGGGGGCTGCTTAGCCAGCTGCAGCTGCTGCTGTTCCATTTGGGACTTGTGCCGCTCCCATTCTAACCTCCCTCAATGGGAAGCTGCCCTCTGATGTCTAGAGCCAGGACACAGAGCCTGAATTCCCACTTGCCCTTCTTCAGCTTCAGCTGGTGGCCATTTGGGGGGGGGGGCTGGACTCTCCCCACTTGCCCTTAAGGCAGCCTCAGCTTGGGAGGCCTTGCTTTCCACCAGCTGGTAGCTGGGACTCTGCCGAGTAGGAGATTTGGGGCTCCGTATCTCAGCCTACCCCCTTCCCTCTTGCCCTCCACTGTGGGGGAGTGGCGGGGTGCAGTGGACCTCTGGTGACACCACAGCTAATGCTTCCTTCCTGGGATGGCAAGACCCAGTGGCACTGGGAGAAGCTCGGACCCCGGCTCGTTTCATCCCTTAGTACTCGGCGTAGGCCCCGGGTGGGCCTGAGTTTGGGAGGTCTCTGGGTGGCGGGCCCTCAGCCTAATTCTGTGTCTGTGTGTTATTGTGACACAGAGGAGGGAGGGAGAGAGACCCAGAGAGGAGAGAGTGACGCCTTCCAGGTGGGACGGGGCCCGATGGAGCCTGCGAGTCCGCACGGCAACACCAGAAGCTCGCTGCTCCTCCCCACCCAGTTCCCAGGCCTTCCATATTGTGCCGTGGGTAGGTGAGGCCAGCCCCTGGGCCTGGGGCCAAGGCCAGCAAACTCATGGCGTGGCTCTCTATCTTGTGGGTCTCAAGCAGTGCCATTGGTCTGGCTTTGCCTCTCGCCATTCCCCTCGCCGGTGGCAGGGGGGCTTCCTGGGAGGCTCTCTTGGATGGAGTTGGGGGAGCCACGAGAAGCCATGTGGGGAATCTCACACCCAGCTTGAGGGAGAGCTAGCCCAGGCTCTGGAGGCAGAGCCTCCAGTCTGGACCCCTGGGCTCTCGGAGGCCCGGGGGCAAGGGCTCTGGGCCCTGAGCTCTGTTTCCAGCCGGCAGGGTGACTGCTGACCTTTGGCCCTTGTGAGCATCTGAGGCGAGGGGCTCGCGTTGAGGGCGAGGTTTTGCTCCTGAGGCTCCCACCTGTTCCCTGGTGGAAGTGGGGCTGCTCCTTCCCCCAGCCTCCCCTTCTCGGTTCTCCAAAACCACCTGGACTCTGGCTTCCATATAGCGGGGAAAGGGTTGTTCTTGGGGGTGACCTAGGACCCACCAGGATCAAGACTGGATTGGGGGAGAAGTCTTCAGGGGTTACCATGGTAACTTGCTCCAGACTCCCCGCTGAGCCATGTCAATCCCCTTAGTTTCCAGAAAAGGGCTTTGTCTGGGGGTGGCCTGGGCAAGAAAGCGCTCCTCGGGCAGGGGGGCTGGGGTAGGCTAAGGTCTGGAAAGGTGAAACTGGGTGGGGAAAGGGGCTGGGCCTCCACCCCACCCCTAGCCCTTCTCCCACGGAGTGGGGGTGGGGGAGATAAGGGGAAGGAAGACTGCAGAGTTCCCCAGTGGAGAACTCTGGGAGAAAATGGAGAGAGCTTCCAAGCTCCCATCAGGCCTCACAACAATGGCCTCTGGTCTCTCTGCTTGCCGGGACTTAGGGCCGGGACAGTTTCTGTGTTTGGGACCGTGGGCCGAGTTCACATTCCCCTGGGACTGGACAGAGGTGACACGTCTGGGTAGTTAGTCCAGCAGTTAAGCAGCTGTGCTGTTTCAGGCACCAGTAGGTGCTCCAGAGACTTGAGTAAACCCATTTCCTGCCCTCAGGGAGCTTCGAGCTATGGCCCAGGCGGTAACCCGGGCAGCTGGGGCAGGGCAGGACTAAGGCACGGAGAGGGGAGATGCAGTGAGCGACAGCAGTGGACTCCAGGGAGCACAGAGGGGAGGGATGGAGGTGGCGGTGTGCCGGCCCGAAGAAGCCGGGACTCTCAGCCAGAGCTGGGGCTTGGGGACATCCTTGCGGCCTCGGGAACCGGGCCTTGGCGGCGGTTGTGGCAGTAGAGACAAGGGGGGAAGGGAGCAGATCGAGCTTTGCAGTGGCTGTGGAGGGGCAGTGCTGAGGGCAGTCTGGCCAAGGGGCGAGGCCGGAGCCCCACCACGCTGCTTTGGGCCACATGATCAGGGCAGGACCACTGAGTGGAAGCGGGATTCTGAGTGTGTGTGTAGGGAGGGATCATTTCCAATGATTTCCCTGTTTCCAGTAGGTGCCAGCCTCTTGCCCCCTCCCCCGCTCCCTACGATGACCCTTGGCCTCAAGCCTGGTCTCCTTCCTCAGGAGTGGGGGACTCCTCCTCCAGTGCTAGCTCTTCCTAACTGGGCCCCCCAATTCAGGCTAGACCTGTCACTTCCATGGATCCCCAGTTTGGGAAGAGCTCCCCATTGTTGATGTCCCTCGGGTGACCTTCACGGCCTTGGGCAGCCCCCGCCCCATTCTTCCCTCTCTGTAGTCCCCTCTCTGCCACTCGTCCCGCTCGTGCCCATCACTGTGGTCCTTGGCCCAGAGTGCAGCCTCCTGCCGGCTCATTGTGGTGGGCCTCTCTCTGTCTACACAAGAAACACCGGTTCCCTATAGGTGCTGCTTACCCAGAGGTCTCTTGAACCCCCCGGGGAGCAGACAACCCTTTGTCTGAGTTCTGGGCCCAAACCAAGACCAAACAGCTTAGCTGCCGGTTGGAATTCTGTCACCCGACTGTGTCTTGCCTACTTCCAAAGCCCCGGGGGAGGCGGGAAGAAGGCCCAATTTGGGTTTTTGGAGTCTGTGTGCAGGACTTTGTTTCCTGCCTCCTGGGTTAGCGCAGTCAGACCCAAGCCCATTCCTTGGGAGTTAGGCTTGGGGCACTGCCAGCCTTTTAAGCTGGGGTTGCCTCTTGTTTTGGGGAACGAGAGGGCCGCAGGTATGGCGTCTGGAGGCCCTGCCTCTGCTCTCGTGGCCGGCCTTTACTGCTCCTTCTCTTTGGGGCTGCGCTCCCCAGTGAGCGTGCCAGGCGGTGAGCCCCGTGGGGCCTGGGTGAGAGTGAGGACCAAGAGGAAGTCGTGGAGAGGCTTGTGCCCCCCACCTCCAGGACAGAGTCTTGCCCTGTGCACCCTGTGTTCCTTGCCCTGCCCTTGCTGGGTTTGCTGTGGGGTGAAGGAGGGGGAGGGGGCAGCTTAGGCTTCCTCACCCTTGGCTGGGAACATGGAGGGTGGTGGCTCTCAGGCAAGTGAGAGCTTGCTGAGCTGTGAAGTCTGGGAGTGGGGAAGGATGAGCAAGGGACAGGAGGCAGGGGTGTGTGTGCGACAGCCGTCCCGCTTCACACAGCCCGGGCCCGGAGCCCAGGAGTTCCTCAGCTGCAGACGTGGCCCGGGAGGGCCTGGGGGTCCCTCCTGCTGGGCTGAACTCTCCCCTGTCCCTCCCTCTTGGGCAGGTTCCTGAGCGGGAAGGGCTTGGTGATCTACCCCAAGATCGGCGACAAGCTGGACATCATCTGCCCCCCGGCGGAGGCCGGCCGGCCCTACGAGTACTACAAGCTGTACCTGGTGCGGCTGGAGCAGGCCGCGGCCTGCAGCACGGTGCTCAACCCCAAGGTGCTGGTCACCTGCAACCAGCCCGAGCGGGAGATCCGCTTCACCATCAAGTTCCAGGAGTTCAGCCCCAACCACATGGGCCTCGAGTTCCAGAGGCAGCAGGACTACTACATCACGTGTGAGTGCCCCCCCCGCCGGGGCGCCCCCTCCTCGCCCGCTTTGGCCCCGGGGTGCTGGTCCCCCTCCCCACCTTGTCTCCAGGCAGTGCAGGGGGAGGGGCTCTGTCTGCCGGGGGAGGGGGTGGGCCAGCGATGCTGGTACATGGGAAGCTGTGGCCTCGCCGAGGCACCGGTTTGCCGCAAGCTCCCAGTCCCGTCGGGCTCAGGGCCCGGTGTCGTAGCCTCCCGGGGCTTTCTGCTGTTTCTCTTCCTTCCTTGCCCTGAGAAGGCCCTGGCCCGGGCATGTGTTGTGCCCTGGGGGCAGAGGGGGGTTGAGGGGAGCCTCTCGGAGCTGCCTGCTCAGCATGGAACCTCGAAGCTGAGGTCCCCCCGACCCCGAGGGAGCCTTGGGGCGTCCCCCTGGGGCTGACTCCCTTCTCTATACCCTTTCCCTGGGACCTTCTGGGATTTCTGAGGAGCCCCAGCTTCCCTGGCCTCGAACTCACCTTCTCCCTCTGTTCCAGCCACATCCAATGGGAGCTTGGAGGGGCTGGAGAACCGAGAGGGAGGCGTGTGCCACACACGGACCATGAAGATCGTCATGAAGGTCCAGCAGGGTGAGTAGGCCCGCTTTTGAACTGAATGGGGGGGGACATAAGCTTCCCATGGGGGGCTCCCCAGACCGTCACGGCTCTTGACCACCCCGGTCTCTCTTTGCCGTGTCACCAGACCCTAATGCTGTGGTGCCCGAGCAGCCAACCACCAGCCGGCCAAGCAAGGAGACAGACAACAGGGTGAAGGTGGCGACACAGCCCCCCCGAGGGCGGGGCCCTTTTAATGACGACAACGGCGGAAAGCGTGGTGAGTGTCCCGGGTCCTCAGCCAGCTGGCGCTGCCAGCGCTGCCGGGAGCTGTCGTCCCGGGCCCCTCTGAGCATTTGTCTCCCTCTCCCCCTCCCCCCCTGCAGAGACGGGGAGCCCCAGCAGCAGCAGCCCCGGCGGGGGGGCCGACGGCTTCTTCAGCTCCCGGGTGGCCGTGTTCGCGGCCATCGGGGCGGGCTGCGTCATCTTCCTCCTCCTCGTCATCTTCCTCACGGTGCTGCTCCTGAAGCTGCGGAAACGTCACCGGAAGCACACACAGCAGAGGACGGCGGCCCTGGCCCTCAGCACCCTGGCCAGCCCCAAAGGCAGCGGCACCGCGGGCACGGAGCCCAGCGATATCATCATCCCCTTACGGACTACAGAGAACAACTACTGCCCCCACTACGAGAAGGTGAGCGGGGACTATGGGCACCCCGTCTACATCGTCCAGGAGATGCCTCCCCAGAGCCCCGCCAACATCTACTACAAGGTCTGAGTGCCCCGAGCTGGTGCAGCTGGCCGTGAGCAACGGGCACGAGCCTGGACGGGCACCCCCTCCCATGCCAGCCGGGCCCTGATTTGGGTATATAGGTTTTTTAGCTTCTTGGCTTTTAGAATTCCCTGCCCTCTTGTCTCAGGGGTGGGTAAGAGGGCAGGGGCGTACCCTTGGGAAGCACTCTCCTGTCTCTCTCCCCTCCGTTCTTGTGCCTTCCTCATCCCGTGCCCTACCTGGGCCTCTGGTGCCAGCTCCATGATGGCAGGGTTGGACATTGGCTAGCAGTTGGCACCCGGCCCTGCCCTCTCCTTCGTGTCACACCCACCCCAGACTCGGCCCACCTTTGGCCATCATCGTTTTCTTGAACTCTGTTCACTTTTAAGTGTCCGTTTTTCACATTCGGAAGAAAAAGCGAAAGGGGCCAACGGAATGAGCAGACCCCAGTGAAGGGAGGGGCCCTCTTGAGCCCGGCTCTCCGGGCCGCCCCCCTCCCCATCCCAGCTGTTCTTGACATTTCTCTGGCTAAGCTCCTTGGGATTTCTGGCCTCCACCATGTGGCAAGTGGGCACGCGTGGTGAGCGCTGCCCTGAGCCCATCCCTCTGCAGAGAGGCCCGAGAGTTGGAATACTGGGTCCTGGTTGTCGTGGGGCTTCTTTTTTGGGGGGGATCATCCCACCCTCTGCTCCCCTCCCCAGATCCCTTCCTTGTGGGATTCTTGGGCAGCTCTTGCCTCCCTCACTCTCACGGTAATTAGTGTCTTAATTGGCTGTTGCCAGGGCAACAGGAGAGCTGCAGGCGTGGTGACCTCATTGGGGGTGGGGTGCACAGGTGGCTATTTGCCCTAGAGAACTGGGAGTTTCCCTTCTCCCCTCTCCCCTTCCCCCTCATTTTCAGCATTGCTCTTCTGGCCGAGCCCAGGGGTTCTGCTACCCTCTCCAAGCTGTAGCAGGTGTGTGTGTGAGCCAGAAGTCCGAGCTCTGCCCGCCCCCCAGCCCCCCATTCCTTCGGGTTGGGGAAGGGGGAGCCTCGGGACAGATGCTACCACTGCCCAGGGTCCCACGGGGCCACCCGACATAGGGCTCCCCTGCTCATCGCCCTCGTGGGGGCTGGGCCGCTGCTCGCCAGCAAGAGGGGGACCAGGGGCCGGGCTTCTCACGCCCCCGCCTCTCCCTCTAGGCTGGGCTCCACGCCCCGGGGACAGGGCACCCGGCCACCCTCCGCCCCCTGGGTGACAGGCCGAAGGTCGGGGCTTCGTTGCTGTTTGTGTAAATACGAGTCTTTTTGGAAGAAAACCTGTAAAGATGTTTTGTACAAACAATTATTTTCTTGTTGCTTTTTCTTAGAAAAAAAATGAGAACTAAAAAATTAACCACACAGAGAAATGGGTGTAAGCAGTGTCGTGATGCGCCTGGGGAGGAGGGCAGTGTATCGTGGGTAACTCTCTGGGCCCCCAGGAAGGGCAGCCAAGCCCTAACCTCTGTTCCCTTGCTCCCTTTGTGGCCCTCTCGAGAAGCGGGGAGCCGGGACCCCCGTCGGACCCTCCCAGTGTGCCCCAGCCCTTAAAAAGAAAGGGCCAGGGTGGAGGTGGGCCAGCCAAAGGGCAGGAAGTGGGGCAGCATCCTGGGAGCAAGGCTCCTGGGTGGGGCTGAGCCCGGCCTAGGGAGTTCCCAGGGCCAGCTGGGGCTGAGGCCGGCCCTGGCTACTCATTAACCCCAGGTAATGGCAGGCTCACCTCAGGGCTCTCGCGGCTGGCCGGGGCAAGGCCGAAGATGACCACCGACACTCCTCTTCCCGGGCTCCCTGCTGCTTGTCCCCGGGGAAGCTGGGAACTGTTGGCTCGCATCTTCAAGGAGAAAGGGATGGCGACCCTCGTTGAACTTCCATATGGCAGCTTTTGTGTGGCTGAGCCCCCCGGGGTCTACGAGATGCCGCCCTTGAGCCTGGGAGCCCCCTTCTCCCTGCTCCCTGGCCCGTTTGGCTGCGGAGAGACTAATTGGTGGGTCCTCATGCCGCCTGCCCGTGGCTGCCTGTGGCATCGTGCCCTCCTGAGGTCCTCTGAGAAACAGGAGGGAGGGAGCTGAAGCCCTTCTGGGGAGTGTGGCCCAGCAAAGCGGGCATAAACATTTGTGAGGGGGAGGAGCCTCCCCGTAAGGAACCTTGCATGGGGGCCAAGCCCGCCGCCGGGAGCCAGAGATGGAAGGGAGCTGCCTCCCTGCCGCAGGAAGATGGCTACATCATCCTGGGAGAGCCAGACAAACAGGAGAGATTTTCTTCCCTGTTCTGTCTGGTCTAGGGAGGAGCTGACAAGGATTTGGGGTGGCACCCTCGGGCCGCCGGGCCTCAGTCTCTGCCCCACCCTGGCCTCTCCTGTCCCGGCTCCCCAATGGAGCTTGGCACTGGGGTGTGGAAGGTCCGGGCCTGGGTGGAGAGAAAGGGCAGCTGGGATGGAGCTTCCTGCCTGAGTCAGATGGGGAGGGTGGGACCCCTTGCCTCGCCTTGCCTGGGAGAAGCTTGGGGCGTTTGAGGCAGAGCCGGCCTCAGCAGCGAGTGGCGGGTAGTGTGGCACTGAGATGCTGCCGGGAATCCCCTCGGAGACCAGGCTGCTCTGCGTGCCCCTGCCCCCGCCCTGCTTTCCCACCCCACCCGTCAGAAGAGGGGGAGAAATGAGAGGCCTGAATCATCCTGGTTCCCCTGACCGAAGGGTCCAGGGTGGAGGGGCCGGGCCCCATCTCCCCACCTGTGGGACCAGTGGGCAGCCGGCCTCCGTCAGGCTCTCGGCCTTGCTTGGTCATGTCAGCCTGGGAGCTTTCCCAGCCACTCAGAGCCTGCCCAGGATGCCCCCTGCCCAGCTGCTGGCTCACCCTCCTGTCCAGACTTCCAAGGGCAGGGATGGAGGTAGGAAGAGCCCATCACCATTTACTGAGAAAGTCCCAGGGCTCACGACTGAGCTGAAAAGCATTTTGGGTGCTGGGCAGAGGCAGCCAAGCCGCTGGCCTGGCCTCTGGTTAGCTCTCCCCTTCCTTCTCTGTCGTGTTTGTCCGGGCCGATGGAGCTCAGTCTTGGCCATGTCCTGGCTCTGTGGGCACCAAGTCTGGCCCACTGGGAAGGCGGGAGGAGCCTTGTTTTGTCCTAGGATGGCGGGGGGCTTTGCTGTTCCCATGGAATTGGTGGCTGTTTAGAAAGGGAAGGGACCTTCAGGAGAGGCTCTCCTGTGCCAGCCTCCCCTCCCCCCTTCATTTCACAGAAGAGCAAACTGGCATCAGAGAGGGGGCTCTAGGGCTCTCAGTGACAGATGCTCGGGCCTCCTGACTCACAGCTGTCTCTGGGGCCCCCGAGGAGCTGCCCATTTTTCCTGAACTCTGCTCCTGGGAAGAAGTCTCAAAGCGGACCCCTCAAGTCTCTTCCTGCCCCACTGATAACGCTGGGTTGGTCACTCTATCATGGGGTAGCCTTGGTGGGGGGTGCCAACCTAACATGTGACCCCGGCATAGCTCTGGCCCTTTGGGCCTCAGCGGGGCTCTTGCTGGTTGCCCGTCATGGGGATCGGCTGCACCCACTGCCCAAAAGTCTTCTGTCCGCTATCCATAAGGGTAGGCCACAAAGATGCTCAGCCCAGCCCTCGGTTTGGCCCACTTCTTGGCGGCAGCCACCGTTACCGTCTGTGGGAGTGGAGCAGAGGGTTGCAAGGGGAGCACTTATGTGGCAGGCCGAGGCGGCCCAGCATCCGTCTGGCCCAGTCTGAAGCGACCCTTGCTCCTGAGCCTGGGATCTGCACACCGGTACACCCATTCCCTAAGCCAGTGGGCCTGGGCAGGGGGCAGGAAGGCCCTAGGGCCCCTCCCTTTGCCTGTTGGCAGAAGTGAGGGTCATCCAAAGGGGCTGTGCCCAGGCTGTCTGCACAAATGGAGACGAACCACGGTGGGCTTTCCAGTGATCTTGGGAGCTGGCTTCTCTGTCCATAAAGGACCTTTGGGTGCCTATGCCTTATGCCAGGCTGGTGGAGCAGCCAAGGCAGGGGCAACAAGCCCCATTTTCCAGGTCAGGAAACTGATGCCCAGAGAGATTGATGAGCCAAGATTGGCAGATGCCATTTCATGGGGACCTTGTGCCACACCCCCCAAACCTTTTCTTTTGCTGTTGTTTTCTTCTAAGTTAGGATGGCGTCCGGGAGGGAAGGTCCCGGGCATCCGACTGTGACGTGTGGCCTGAGCTGGCCTTGTCTGCCCTCACTGACCAGCTTCCAAAGGTCCTGTTGGCACCGGGCAGGACTGCTGTGGGGCTGGCGTTGGGAGGCTTCCCGTTCCAGAGTCTGGCCCGAGAGCTCCTTCATATTCCGAGCTCCTGTTTCCTCCAGGGCCGCCTGCTGAATTGGCCATGTCCTATTGAGCCACTTGCCAAGTCCCCGCTTCCTCTGTGAGCCCAGATGCGTGGAGAACACCCTTGATTTGGCCCTGGTTAGCTCAGTGGGCCGGTCCCGTCAGCGGCCCGGTTCCGACCTGCGGTGCCACAAGCCTGATCGCTCACAGCCTGATTTCCCATGGGCCGCTTGGGTTCCCCAAACACTCCAGAAATGCCCAGATTTTGGCAGCTGGGGCCTGTCGAGTCAGCAAATGTTGTAAGAAAAAAATCTATCAATCACGGAGACTCAGATGCTTGGTGAAAAGGAGGCAGGGTCCAAGAAGCTCGTGGACAGCCTCCCCCTCCTCTCCCCCCTGCCACATGAAAACTTCTTGGGTAGCCCCAGAGCCTTCGAGTGGCAGTGGTGGGGTGTGGGCCAAGTGCTGAAAGTGCTGGCTGACCGCCTGCCACAGTGACACTGCCCGGGGGCTGGATTCACAGAGCGGGCTCTCCATGGCCTCCCGGGGCACTGAGCCGGGCCCAAATGCTGCTAGAGTAGACGAGTGCCACAGGGATTGTTGTGATTCTGAGGTTGTCCGTGTGATGCTGTGTCATCCGTGGGAGCGAGAGGCAATGGAGTAGGCCCACAGCGTGGCTCAAGTCTGTGTATGTGCACGTGTGTACATGGGGGGCGGCGGCACGGGTGCGTTCAGGAGAACAATGGGGGCCAATCTCATGACATGGCTCTAATGTTGCCCAGATGGCCACAGTAAGCCCCGATTTCCACCGAGGGAAGCAACTGAATCCCAAGAGTGTGCGTGGGTAAGAGTCTGAGCCCGGGGCCTGTCTGCCAGTTTTGTGAGTGGCACGCAGAAGGGCAGGGGCCCAGGAGAGATCCAGGGCCCACCCACGGCATCATGGGACACAAATGACTGCACGCTGAGAAACGAAAGATCAGAGAGGGAAGAGGACTTTGCTGAGGTCACACGGCGAGAACACGGGAAGGCCGAGACATGGAGCCCGGCTTTCCTAAGGGCCAAGCCGGTGTCCCTGCTCCATCTGAGATAAGAGTTGGGGGAGTTGGAAGTGGAGGCCATCCACTGGGCCACATCCACCCATTCTCCAGGAGTGGAGAGCAGTGGAACACAATGAGGGAGGGAGGGATGGAGCCGGCACCAGGAGCGGCATAGGATGTAAGCTTCCCGCCCGTTGCACCACCATGGGGGAGAAGGGGAAGAAGGGGACGGTGTTTAGGAAGCAGCCCTGCTAGTCGGACAAGGTCCCATGACCCTCTGGGTAATGGGTCTTGGCCTTTTCCCTGGGCCGTGGCCCATTGTTGACTGGAGAGCGGGGTTGATGGGGGTGCCAATGAGCTGCCCCACTGTGGGACGGGGCAGTTCTGGAGCCCTACTGTGCACACTGAGACCACGAGGGATCCCTGACTTGTGCTCTCCGTGTCTGCACTTGTTGGCCTTTTACCTCTTTCCCTCAAATGCCAGGAAAAGCCTTTTTTTTTGGAAAGCCCATTTCTGTTTGGGGTGAGCTGGGAAAAGGGGGAGGGGAGATCCTCTCTGGCAAGGCAGGTTCTGGGGACCAGAAGAGGGGGAAGTGGCAGGTTATTCTAGGCTAGGTATGGAGGGAAAGGCCCTGGGCATCATGGGGTGTGGTAGAGGGCCACACCCTCGGGCTTTCATCTTTCCAGCTGCCCCTTCCCTCCCCCCAAGGGCTTCTGGAGCCAGCCTGGCCTCTTTGCCGCCTCCACTCTGGCTCTGAGCACAGAAGCTGGAGAAGAGCCTCAGCCCCCTTCTCTCCTTTCCAAGGGCTCTCGGGAGTCCCACAGTTCAGTTACCCCCCTCCCACCTTCCCAGACCCGGGTCCTAGCTCCCTCCCTACAGGGGGAAGCTCACAGCTGCGGGCCTAGCAGATCCTACCCAGGATCCCCTCTTCAGCTGTGCTGTGGCTAAGATCCCTCAGCCAGCTCCCCCTTCCATCCTCAGTTTAGGTCTGCCTAAAACAGAGCCCAGGGGTGGGCCAGGGGAGGCCAAATAATGGCCTCCAGCCTCTGGGCCTGCTCCTAGCCCTGGGCCTTCTTTCTTAGACCTTCCTCCCTCCCCTCACTGCCCCCCCCCCTCCAATCTCCCTCCATTCCACAGGCCGCCTTTGAGCCCCACCCCCACTTCCCATTCTTCAGCTTGGGCTCCAGCCTCCCCTCCCAGCCCCCAGCCTCCAGCCCCTGTCCTTGTGACTCCAGCACCCAGGCTTAGAGCGAGGGATGCTTGCCCAGGCTGTTGCCTGCTTATTATTACAAGGGCAATTTCTCTAATCAAAACTCCCCAATTACCCATGGGCCCCTCTGATTAATATTCCATGATAACAGGAACAGGCCACATCTGGCTTCAGGACTTGGAATTCTCCACTTTGGGAGTCAGTGATTGGTCTGCAGGAAGAATAATAAACTTCCTTCGGCCTCCCCCGTCTCCCTCCCTTCCCACTGAGAGGCCCCCACCTTCTGAACCCGTCTCCACCTATCACCCAGCTCCCTCTCCATCTTTGGGGTGTCTGCTCTCAACCCCTCCTCTCATTTAAATCCAGAAGAGCCAACGGGCCCGAGCCCCTGCCGCTGTAGCAGACTCCTGAGCCCGGGGGAGATGTTGGGGGGCGATGCCATCGGGGGACGATGCTGTTGGGGCGCCAACACTGACCGCCTCCTGAGCTCTCATCCTTATTCAAACTCAAGGGCACGCTCCAGGTTTGCCAGGCCTTTCGCAAACTCCCTCCAGCCAAGCAGGCACCAAGCATTTGGCAAGGACCCACTGACCTTAGCAAGAAGTAGGTCCCAAAATCCCCAGCTGGCCTTGCTGGGAGACCTTGAGCCGGGGGCCACCAAGCTCCACTCCAGGCGGTCTGGGCCTCCTGGAGACCGTGTTTGGCACTAGCAAGTTGGTCTTGCCTTTTAGACCATGCCCTCCCATCCCCTCTCTGTTCAGTCCTGACTTTGGGGGCCCAGAAGGGCAAGTGGGATCCCTCTCCCATATGATGGCCCTTCAGGCCTTCCAAGGCTGCTGCTGTGGTCCCTTTGGGGTGAATTTCGATCCCCCTTTGTGGGTGTATGAAAGGCCGGGCGCTCCCTAAATGGAGGAGATGTGGACAGAACTGTTGGTCAATGAGTGCCATGCTGTACCGCTCCCTGCTGGCAAGGGTGCAGGCCCAAAAAAGCCTCTCCAAATCTCAACTGGGACGATAGGTTTTTGAATTGAAGTGTGGGTCTTTGGGGCCCCTGTAGCCACTGGGTACATTGAGCCCACCCAGCTCACTAACCAGTCCCGGTCTGGCTCCCAGCTGCTGTCATTCAGAGTGCTCTCTTGCTCTCTGTCTGTCTCTGTGTCTCTCCATCTCTCTCTGTTTCTCTCATACCAGTCTAATTTAGAGCTTACTACCTACTACTCCACTTCCATTCCTTAAATGCAGGTGGGGGGAGACGGTGGGGGGCAGTGGTGTTGGAGGGCGATGCTGTTGGGCCCCTGCCGCTCGGCCTCCTTGGGCTGCCCTTTGCTCCTCTGTAGTTTCTACATCGCCCCTGTGACCGACACGAACTCCACAAACAGAATATCAGGTGAGTGAAACACACCAGTTCTAGAACCTGAAGGATCTTAGGCCTTAGAGAGAAAGATTGGTGTCCGTCTAGTCCTGCCTCCTTATTGCACCAATGAGAGAGGAAGCCACCGTCCACATAGGGCAGGCTGATGACTGAGAAGGAGCCTCTGGGGCCTTCGGGTTACAGGTTGGGAAAGTGAAACACAAAGCCAGGAATTCCAGGGGGGTGGGGGGGCCCTCAAACCAGGCTCTTCTGACTGGAAATCCACCTAGCCTCCTGCTGCGCCGACATGTAGACATTTCCTTCTGAGTATCTTCCTTGGTCTGTAAGAAGCTGAGAACAGACTAGTAGACCATGAGAAGGAAGGACCACAGGCATGGAGGACCACAGGGATGGAGGATCACGGGGATGGAGGATCATGGGCATGGAGGATCATGGGGATGGAGGACCACAGGGATGGAGGATCACGGGGATGGAGAATCATGGGCATGGAGGATCACAGGGATGGAGGACCACAGGGATGGAGGATCATGGGGATGGAGGATCACGGGGATAGAGAATCATGGGCATAGAGAATCATGGGCATGGAGGATCACAGGGATGGAGGACCATGGGGATGGAGAGCCACAGGGATGGAGGGCAACAGGAATGGAGGATCACAGGAATGGTTTCACTCTCTTGTTCCCACCTCACTATGCTCTCCTCAGCTAGGGTCCTCTGTGTTTCTGAAGCTTGGAGCTGGTTAGGGATGGGTGTCATTTAAGTTAAATTAAAGTTAAAATGTCCTGAAGTTCTTAGCAATCCACACTTGTTATGTCCATGAACTCCCTCAGTGAAAACGGGCCCAGTCCAGTCTGTTTCTTGGTATTCTCCTCTCTCCGTCATTTGGGGCTTGCCCATCTCAGTCCATGAGAGATTGTGAGCTTCTGCTGTATACTCTTAGCTCTCTGGCTCATGCCATGGCAGGGATCTCTGGTAGGTTCTGCCCATTTTCTGCACAATGATCAAGTCCGAGCTCCCTTGAGATGACCTGTCATTTCTGCTAGCACTGAGCTGCTTCTGAATGGCCATCACCAGTCCTTCCACCATTTTTTATTATTGGCCGAGGCGTGGGGGCGTTGCCCAGGGAAGGCCTTTGGATTCCGTTCCTGGATCTTGGCAGCGGTTTCTGAGGCTCCATCTGGAAGCTTGCCCCCTTTCTCGGATATCAGACTGACTTGATGGCGCGTTCCTTCCATCAGTCTTTAGTCATTCAGTGCCATGCTGCTTGCTTTGTTCCCAAGTATCGCCGTTGCGTTTGCCCTATAGATGTTATTATTGTTATTGTTGCTGTATTGTTATTATTATGGATACATCATCCGATGCTCCTTTTTCTTTTTTCTCCTTCTGTCTGATGATTTCCTGGGTGTTCTTGGGCTTTCCTGAGGCCAGTCTGAGTCCCCAGGGAGCAGCTAAGCCTAATTCTGTAAGCTGTGGCTCACCCGGGCCTTCTCCCCACCAGGGGAATGGAGGACCGCGCTCATTTTGGTCCTCCTTGCTTCTCCTCTGCCATCCGTCTGTTCATGTTCCCCAAGTGTCCAATCTGGGCTGAGATTCACCAGGGGACGTTACACACGTGTGACCTACGTACCTATGAGTGCAGGGGCCCCCAGCTCCTTCTCCATTACCGAGGCTCCTGGGAGGGGAGCGGGGTGCAGCAGACCAGTGAGGGAAGGCCAGAGCCCCGGAGGATGTCCTCTCAGCAAAATGGCGCCTCTCACTCGGGACCAGAGAGCTAATGGGAATAATTGCAGGTAATTCTGTTGATTTTGGTCCCTAACTGAGGTGAGATGGGGGCAGGGGAGGGGGACGGTAAGAGGGCCAGGAATGTCTGTCAGGAAAGTTCAGGAGAAACGGGGGGGGGCGGGGGCGCTCTGGAGGAAGCCAGAGCAGGCCGAGAGATTTCCTGGGACAGATTTCTGGCAGGCAAGGGATGGGAGGGAGGCGTCTGCAGCTTTCCCCAGATTCCGGTGGTGGACCAGGCCCCTCCAGGGAAGGCTAAAGCAGGCTCCTACTGTGCCACTGCCTGTCTCCGTTCTCCCTGGGCTCCCTTTTGTCCCGGGATTCTGCCAACTTCCCTTCCCGCTGTTCTTCCCTTCCCTTTGCTGTTTTGGGTGTATGCAGGAGCCCAGGGTCCAGTCAGCCCGGGAGCCCTCCCTGCCTGCTGACCCTGGTGGGGGCTCGGGACTCAAGGCCCCGATCCTGACTGGAGAAAAAGGACTCGAACCTAGATGGTGGGGAGCTGGGGGAGGGGAAGGAGTCGGGGAAGGAGGCCCCCCTGGGGAGGGGGCTGCAAACCATTAGGGCAGGTTATCTTTCTGGCAAGGCTGACAGAAGGAGCGTCTGGAAGGAGTTAGCACCAGCAGCCCATGGGGGTGGGGGGAGAGGCCGGGATGGGGGGACGGGGCCCTGGGCTGCCTAATGAGTCTGGGTGAAGGGGATTCCCACGGAGCTGTGGGAGCGGGAGACGGGACAGCCCCCTCCCCCAGACTGCTTGGTAGGGGACTCAACGATAGGAGTGAATGCAATGGGCCTGGCTGGCCAGGGCACCCTGGGGGCTGATAGGACCCCCCTCCCGCCCTCCACCCCCCTCCCTGGGCCAGCCATCTGGCTCCCCATCAGGATTCCCTCAGCTCAGACTGGGGCCTTCTTTCCTTCTCTTGCTGAAGGCTCTAGAGAAATGGGGGCCCCGGCACTGAGGCACCCCCACGCATGAAGCCCGGGTCCTACCTCCTCCTGGGAGGGGCCTTCAGCCGACCGCTGTGTCTTGCTGCTGGGGGGAGGGGCCCTATTGCCTGCCCTGAGCTCTCCTAGGCCACCCCTGGGAGGCTGGAGAGGGGAAGAGGCCAGCCTGATGCCCCACTAGAGATTAGGAAGATGAAGATCCCTTTGGGCCACTCTCCATCGTTCTTGATTGTCATGGTCCCCGGGGTCAGACGGCCAAAGCAAAACCTTCCCTCTCCTGGGCTACCTTTCCCTAACGTTGCTCTCTGGCCACTCCCTCCTCCAAGAACCTTCAGAGGCTCCCCTTGACCTCTCAAAGGGGGAGCTCTTTAAGCAGGCATTCATTCCTTCAGTCCTTTTGGAGACAATGACTGAGCATTCACCCTGGTCTGGTAGGAGACCCTGCCTCTCTCCTCTTGGGGCTCCCAGGATCCTGTGCATGGCCAAATCTGCCCAGGAGAACAGGCTGGGTTTTTCTGAGGTGGGAGGCTCTTTTAGAGAAGGTTCAGCCTCCAGGAAGAAATTGGCACTTGACCTTGGGGAAGGGAGGAGGGCGGTGAGAGCCTGGGATGGGCCTGAAGGGGGACCTCCCAGGCACACTCCCAGGGGTTACTCTAGAGGCTGTCCCAAGGCCTAGGGGGCTGCGGGGAGGCAGGGCACGGCACTGGGGTGGCAGACAAGGCGCTTTCCCTTGCCGAGCCTCTGCACATCTCTGTCACATCTCCCTCCCAAATGAAGTCCCGTCAACAAGTGGGTGAGTGAAAATGAAGCACTTCCCCGTGCTAAGGACCCCTCAGTGTAGCTTCGGGCCTAAAAGCCTTCCCGCCGCCTGGGGAGACAACATCTGGGTGCAGATGGGAAGGGAGGCCAACAGGAGGCCCAGGCCACGGGACGCCGTGGGGATGAGGGGGCTCGTTTGGCCACAGCCAGGAGGCCGGGAACCCTGGACAGAAGAGGGCGTAGTGGGAAGCAGGGCATAAAGAGACTGGAAAGGGAGGAAGGGGGGAGCCATGCAGGCTTTGGACCCCAAAGGGAGAGTTTGCTCCCGGAGGTGCTGGGAGCCACTGGGATTTGCTGAGCAGGAAGGTGGGAGGGTAAAATGGCCAGGCCTGTGCTTTGAGAAAATCACTGGCTGCTACTGGATTGTGGGGGGCACAGGGGAGCCAGGCCACCTGGCGGAGAAAGCCGCCCCAGTGAGAGCTGGCCAGGACTACGTTTGGCCAGCGGGAAGAAGGAGCCACAAAAAAGGAATGGCGCAGAAGACAGGCAATCCTGAAGGAGAGGATGTTCGTCAGTGGGCATGGAGAAGGGCAGGGGGTGAGAAAAGCCCATCTGATTAATGGCAAAGGAGGGGTTGTTGGGTAAGTGGGGAGGGGAGGAATGGGATGGAGATGTTGGCAGCTGTCCTGTAGAATGAAGAAGGGAGAGAGGGGAAAGGAAATAGAAGAGGCGACTTGGTCCAGGAGTTTAGTCAGAGAGGGGAGGAGTGTGAGGAGAGTGGAGCTGGTGGGGAGCACCGGAGCAAGGGAGGGCTTTTTGAGGGTGGGGGAGAAACGGGAAAAATGGGCTGGTTTGTGGGCAGTGAGGAAGGGGCCAGCGAGATGGAGAGACCCAGAGGGGGAGGAGAACAGAGGCAGTGACCTGGAGAAGATGCTGCTGGCCCATTGCCCTGGAAAAAGCCTGAGGGGAATGGGTGCTGCCATGGGCCCAGGGGGCATTAGGATGCTACAGTGAGCCCCGAGGCAGAAGATGTCCAGGGCCCCCAGCATGCATTGCTCTCAAGAGACCCCCTCTGCTTCTGATCTTCCCCCAAATGTGAGCTCCAGGGCCTTCCATCTGGGGACAGCCCGAAGGAAAACTGGAAAGGAGGCCTCTGGGAGGGCTTGCAGTGGGGGAGGACGGGGAGGCCATCCATTCCCCACCCATGTCTTCCTCCAACCTCCAGGGCAGGCCAAAGGGATTCTGGGTTTTGGGGGCCCCCAAGGAGCAAAAGAGCCTACTGGACTTTCTTTCTATCCTCAACACATAGTAGGGCTTTCTCTGAAAATGACTCCTGGCCTCGCCTGCAGGAGTTGAGGGTGGGAATGGGCTGGGGAGCTGCAGTGCTCCAGAATTCTCCCGTCAGGGTGCTCCTGCTTGCCCTCGACTCAGAGGGAGGCTGCTCTGGGCTCGTGCCGGGGGCGCTTTTTTGGGAGTGATGGAGGGGCGGCCCTGACCAAGGCCTCAGCCGTTTGTGCTGTTCATTGCTAGATGACCACTCCTCCTCCCTGCCCTTTCCCTCCCCTTCTCCCCTCCCCCCCCTTTTCCCTTTTCTGCTTTTCCCAGTGCCTCTCAGGCCTTCGGGCCCTCCTCCCCTCAGGGTCCTTGGCTCCAGAACCAAATGGTCCCCTGCTGGCTCCCCAAAGGGGGTGTCTGGGCCGACTGGGAGCCGTGTGGCTGAGCCTCAGTCTCCCCAGCTGGGAAAAGGGGCCGCGCCGGCCCCTCCCCCGCCCCTCCCCTCCCCCGCCAAGGCTGTCAGGGCTGATCAAAGGCGAGTGCGCACATACTTGTGCCCGCCCCCTGCTTCTTTCATGTCGGCTCCTTTCTCCTCTCCCCCTCCTTCCTTTCACTTTCTCCTGCCCCTGCAGCCTTTCTCCCAGCGTCTCAGTCCCCCCTCCCCTCCCCCGCCGCCTCTGCCTGCGGCCCCTGGCTGAAGTTTCCAGCGCAGAGGGGAGCCCCGGGCCTCGAGCCTGAGCAGGGCCCTCCCCGGGGCCCCCACGCCGAGTTTCTGGCTGCCCGGTGTGGGGCTTTCCCCGGCCCTCCCACAGGGACGACTGCTCATTAAAGAGGATCTGAGGCTGAGGAAGGGAGCCAGGTGGGCTGGGGAGCCCTGTGATCCCTGGGAAGGGAGGAGCCCTGACCTGGAGTGGAGGGCTCGGCGGGGCGGGGCCGCCTTCCCCCGCTCCTCCCTCCCAGTCTCCCTCGGATGGTTCTGGGTCCCAGGGGGCTGGGGTGGGGGAAGGGAGGGCCGTCTGGAGATCTCCCCCAGTGGCTGCAGTCTTGGCCCCTCCCCCAGCGGCTGACCCGCAGAGCCCGCAGGGGTCTGGATCCTGCCTCGCAGCACAGGGACATGGCCCCCCTTGGGAGGCCCCCTTTCTCCCCAGCTCTGTGCTCCCGGGCCCCGCTTTGCAGGCGCGCCCCCATCCCTCCCCGAGGCCCCCCGAGAAGAGCAGTTGCTATTTCCCAAGAAGGCCAAAGGCTTGAGGCCTGGGGGGGGCTCCAGCCACGGCCTTGTGGCCTGGCCTTTGCCAGCATGGGCGAGAGCAGCCCGGACTAGGAAGAACCCGGATTCCCAGCTGAGCTCGAGGGACAGCTCATTATCTCGCTTTTGATTCCCGTCCCCATAGTCAGTGAACCACCCTGCCTTCCGGGGAACTGGGGCTTGTGGGTATTTTCCCAGAACCACCAAATGTGAGAAGTGGAAGGGACCTGGGAGGAGATCGTGCTTTATTCACTGGACCTGCCAGGGAGCCCCGCCTGCATAGACCCGCCAAGGGCCAGCCGGCTTCTACTTGGCCATCCATAGTGAGGGGGACCAAGCGTGGGGGAGACTGGTTCTGTGACCGGCAGCCTTTGCAACGACAGGAGCTCTTCCACTCCCTAGATAGTGATTTGGGGAGTCTCTGGCCTTCTCAGGACCCAAGTTTCTGCCACTTTTCAAACGCATGGTCTACATGAGCTGGTCTCCAAGGTTCTCGGAAGCCCTAAATCCTCCCAGAGTTCGGACGTGGACAGGTCGGCTGACCTTGGCCAACGTCCTATGCTGTGCTTGTGCTCCCCTGTAAAACGAGAGGAGAAAGAACCCGAGGCCTCACGTAGTCCAGGCCCCTCAATTTCCAAAGGAGGGAATGGAGACCTCCAGAGACAGAATGTCCTTTGTTGAGCAGGCTGGCACCAGAGCTGGAGTTTGAAGTCAGGGCCTCGGATGCTCTCTTTACCACCGGCCCACAATTCATTCTCCCACGATCTTCACGCCGCCTGTGCCCACTCCAAACTCCAGTAGAGTTGATCCAAAGATAGAGGGCTGGAGATGTCAGAGGCCCCTGGCCAGCTTCATGACCAGTTGTCAACTCAGACCTTGGACTGGATGATCTCGGGGTCCTTCTGGGTCTAAATCTTCTGACCCCGCGGCGTGCGAGATCTGGCAAGGATGGCTCAAAGCCCATTGGCAGCCGGGCAGAGGAGCTGGCTTTCCAGAAAGTCCTTCAAGCAAAGGAGAGCCGGGACCTCCTCACATCCCGCTTGCCATTTTGTGTGCGGACGAAACAAAAGAATCAGTAAGTTCTGGGCACGGTGTGGTCTGGCAGGTCCAGCTGTGGACCTTTTGACCTGGGAGCTGTCCCCTGGGCAGCCCCACCCACCTGCCCTGGGGAGGTCCTTGCCATGATCAGCACCTCAAGGAAAAGAGCCGGGCCAGCCAGGCCCAATGGGCTGTAGTCCCTGTGGTACGTGTGCAATGCAAGCTGCCGCCCGGCATGGTGGACAGAGTAGCTGCCTGTGTAGTCTCACAGAGAGTCAGTGAGACGGCGGGGCCCAGGAACGCTAACGCCATCAGAGAGTCCATTGCGAGCAACCCAGTGGCTGGGACCAGGAGAGAGGTGGTCCCCCTGGCCTCTGCCCTGCTCAGGCCCCCCCACCCTGACAAGCTAGAGCATCCTCCAGAGGAGGGCAACAAGGACTTCTTGCTAATCATGGCCATGCCCCCCAGAGGAATAAGTCCAAAGGCCTTTGAGGTCCCTTCCAACTCTGACTCGTGTTGTCTGTGATTCCATCTCCCAGTCTAACGTTTATCAAACTGGAGGCTAGTTTCTGGACTTTAGTCTCCTTCTCTGTAAAATGGGGTAAAGCCACGTATTCCCCCTTCCTCCAGAGCTATGGTGCACAGGATGCGGCGTACACGTGAGCTACTCCTTCTGAACGCCAAATGGAGACAGACATCTGTCCGGCAGTGTTCTTCCTTTCTTTAGGGCGGGGATGAGGGGGTGGAACACATCTCTTCAGGGGAGCCTGAATACCCCAGGTTGGCTTTGGCACAAACAAGGTAGCAAAAAGGAGAAGGAAGCGTTGGAAATCAGCTCTTAGGAGAGCCTTCTGCCACTGATGGTTGGGAAGATGACGCACCACGTGACTCAGAGAGACACCCGTGGATTTTCTTGCATGGAACTGCAAGTCCAAAGCCTTCCGTTTAAGGTCCAGCTCTATTTGGATTAGGGCTGCCTGCCTGGGTAAGTTGCTTCTTTCCACCGAGCCTCAGTTTCTTCTTCAATAAAAAGAGGAGCTTGGCTAGTCATCGTTCAGTTGTGACCCCATTTGGGATTTTCTTGACGGAGACCATGGAGCACTTTGCTATTTCCTTCTCAGTTCATTTTATGGATGAGGAAACTGAGGTTCACCCCACCCTGTGTGGGGTCACATGGCTAAAAAGTGTCTGAGCCAAGATTTGAACACACATCCCTATGCTCATGTGTAGTCCTTTCTCTTAAGGTCTCTCCAACTCACCCGTGTTCTATGTTCTAAATTTCTCAAACTTGGGGAGAGGAGAACCTCTGCCTGTGTGGGCGGGGAAGGGCCAGGGAGGGCAAGGGAGGGGAAGGAAGGCCTCCACTGCCTGGGCCTTCAGAAGAACAGAGGGTAGTAATCAATGCCCAGCAGGACTGGAGAGGAATGGCTGGTTCGCTGACCCTGCACAGCCCTCCCAGTCCCCAGTCTTCTGGGGAGCATGGAGGCTTCTGGGAGTGCTTCTCAAAGTACTACAGAGCCTGGGGCCAGAGAACTCGCCAACTAGAAGGGACAGACAGAGAGGTTGAAAAGGCCACCGAGGGGAAGAAGCAAACTAAGTGGGCTGGGGAACAGAGAATAGGGCCGGGGAACTGGGGGGTGTTGGGGAACAGAGCTGGGAGGATACAAGAGGTAGCGTAGGGGAAACTGCAAAAAGGCCACAGGAGAGAGGGAAAACCCACTGAAGATGGAGAGGACCCTGGGGTGATGCGGCAGGGATGAAGAAAATGCTGGGGGATTTATAGCTCTGCCCTTAAATTCTTATGTTACTTTGGGCAAATCTCTCCCACTCCTTGGTCCTCAGTTTCCTCCTCTATAAATGGGGAGCTTGGTCCTGAGGTGACTTTGAAGGGCAGCCTAACAGCTCCAAGAAAGGGCAAAGGAAAGCGCGTTCCTGAGGGGACGAGCAGGAAAACGGGGAGAGATTTGAAAGAGATCTGGGAGCTGTGAGACAGAACCCACCCCAACCCTTGGTAAGAGACCAATTCATGTGCCTTTCTTGGTGTTCCGGGTGTGCCTGGGTGTGGTAGGAGGCTCAGGATGTGGCCCCGAGGCTTAGCCAGTCCCGTGCCCCACCCTCATCATTTGGGAGATCCTAGGGAGAGGGTCCATTCTTTCAGTCCCAGAGCTGGTGCCCTTCCCTCTGGGCCTCCCCTCTGGCCTCCTCCTTTCCCACTCTTCAGCTCTTTCTTGGTCCATCTTTTCTTGACCTGCTCAGCAATCCCCCTTTCTTTGGGTGAGAGTCATGGTACGGGAAGACTCCTGAAGAGTGCTAGGATCTTGCCTAAGGTCAAGGGAAACCTTTGAGGGGCTCCTGCCTCCTCCTCCTCCCAACCATCCCTCTATCCTTGTTCGGGGGAGCCTCTGAGTCTTTCATTTTGTAATCCTTGGAGCAGGAGCTATCTTGTTTGTGTGCCCTGGGAAGAACGGAGGCGTTTCCGCTTAGGAAGGCCTAAGCCTCTTTGACAGCCACTTACTACCTACCTTAGTGAGTAAAGGATCATCAGGAAGGTGCTGCTGGACCAAAAGCCACCTCTCCCCTCTCACACCTGCTGGCTTAGGGGGCTTCCTGATTGGCTGAGAGTATTTGGTAGCCCTGAAACCGAGGCTGGGTGCTAGACTTGCTTGGGGAAGGGGCTCGGGGAGGAGGTGGGCTAAAAGACAATCTGTATAGTTGGAATCTAGTGAGGAGCCTAGAGCTAAGACCCCTCAGCCCAGCTCAGCCATACTTGGGTCCGAGATAGCAGTCTTCTGTGTCTTACAAGAAAAAGGAGTCCTGGCTACCCAGAAGGACTCCTGAGTCCCACCAGGGTCATACAGCTAGGAAGTGTTAAGTGTCTGAGGTCAAATTTGAACTCAGGTCTTCCTGACTTCAGGGTTTCGGAATCACTATTGATTAAAGAAATGCTAATTAAAATAACCGAGGTACCATTTCACACCTCTCTGATTGGCCAACAAGACAGAAAAGGAAAATGATAAACGTTGGAGGGGATGTATTGTTGGTGGAGTGGTGAACTAGCCCAACCTTTGGGGAAGACAATTTGCCATTATGCCCCACAGGCTTTGATCCAGCAACAATCACTCCCAGGTACGTATCCCATTGCCAAAGGGGAGATTACCAAAAGGGGAAAAGGACCTACTGCACAAAAAAAGGATTACAACAGATCTTTTTGCTGTGGCAAAGAATTGGAAATCCAGGCGGTGCTCCTCAATGGGGGAGTGACTGAACTAGTTTGTGGGGAGAGAAAGTTGTGGTATAAGATTGGGATACAACACTGTTGTGCTGTAGGAAATGATGAACAACAACAACAACAACAACAACAACAACAACAACAACAACAACAACAACAACAAAAAGATGAACAGTTGGAAATTGGAAAAAACTGGTCAGTCTTACCTGAACTGATGCAGTAAAGTGAGCAGAATCAGGACAACTTGGTACACGGCAACAGCAAGATTGGGTCATGATCTCTTTGGGGGGATGGGGGGGAATGACTAAATGGTGCAACAGATCGAGCACTGGTCTACAGGAGATCCAATCCAGAGTCAAATCCAGACATCATTGGGAACTCAAGATGTGGGGGGAAAAAGATTGTTAAAATGTCTTACCTGCAACCGGAAGATGTGTAGCAAAAGAAATCATTTCTTTGAAATACAAGGGAGAAAGGGAGGAAGCATTAGCAGGGGAGAAGAGCATCAGGAATGGATGGACAAGGGAGGGATTATGGGAGATGGAGGTGAACAGCAAAGAAAGGGGTGACAGCTGTGTATGGAGAAAGATGGGCTCACTTGGGTTGGATCTCAGAGTGGAGGGGGGGAATCACGTCCAAGAGGGCTGGAAAGATGGGTTGCAGCCATGTTGGGAAGGGCTTTAAAGGCCAAACGGGAGTTTCCATTTAGTTCCAGAAGCAGTAGGGAGACACTGGAGTTCACTGAGTGGAGAGGCGACATCAGATCTGGATTTCCAGAAAATGGCTTTGTTGGGGAGCATAAACTGGCTGGGTGAGCCCAGGTGCCAAGAGACCCATTGGGTGGCTGGTGCAGTGATTCCAGTAACAGGCGCCCGAGGAGCATGGGAGTTGGGAGGATGGAGAGAAGGTATTTGACGGGAGTGATTTTTTTTTGGGGGGGGGAGAAATGAAACAATTGGGTAAGTAGCCTAAGAAGCTGGGCTGGGGGTGCCTTTGACCTGAAGAAAAGTTTGGGACTTGGTTTCCCCCTTTGTAAAACAGATGGCTGACCTCAGGGATCTCCGCCAGTTCCCCATCTTTCTCCATCAAAATGGCGGGGCTGAGAGCAGTGGGTGGTTTGGGGGAGGGAAAGGGGGTCAATTTACTCTGAAAGGGGCATAGGGGGCAGAGTGGGGCGCCTTCGGTTGTAGGTCCCGGCTAGCCTGCAAGCACCTGTCCCGACTAGTGTGGCAGCGCCTGGGCCCTCCTCCTGAGGAACACCCAGCCAGCTGCTGGGGGTGGGTGAGAGGGAATGGGTTAAGCTGAGGATTAATGGGGGGGGGGTCAGCGTGTGCTGGGAGCTGCAGAAGCTCCGGTGGCATAATCGGATTACAAGAACCCAGCCCCTGGGAGAGGAGGAGAAGGGAGCCTGGCCTGGGTCTGGGTGCCCAGTCCACACAGGTACTGGCTAGGGGAGGCAGAGGGGAGGGCTATGTCCACACGGGAGAGTCCATCCTCCCACCCCGGCACACATCCACTCCCGCCCCGTGGGGGGGGGCACCGAGGCCTTCCTAGCTCATCCGTGGCTCCCCCACAGAGGGAAGGAGAGCCAGGTTTCCAGCGAGTTCAGGTGTTTCCCCACCCTCTCCTCTCCCTGCCCCAGGGGACAAGGTTCCCCTTTGTCTCACCTGGGTGGGCCAGGCTTGTCCAGACACTGGGGATGGATGGAAAGGGCTGGCCGGGGGAGGAAGGGAAGAAGAGAACAGGAAGGAGGAGAGGACTGAGACGAGAGGGAAGAGGGAGAAGAGTGCAAGGGAGTAAAAAGAAGGGATGGGGAGGGAGGGGAGAGAGAGAAAAGGAAGAGGAAAAAGAGAAGGGGAGCACTCACTTCTGTTCTGACTTTTCCCTTCCCTCACCTACATGCTAAATGTGTTATAGTATATCCTAGATACAATATATGTGTGCAGAACTGAATTTCTTGTTGCACAGGAAGAATTGGATTCAGAAGGTAAAAATAACCTGGGAAGAAAAACAAAAATGCAAACAGTTTACACTCGTTTCCCAGTGTTCCTTCTCTGGGTGTAGCTGATTCTGTCCATCATTGATCAACTGGAACTGAGTTAAATCTTCTCTGTTGAAGAAATCCACTTCCATCAGAATACATCCTCATACAGTGTTGTTGTTGAAGTGTATAGTGATCTCCTGGTTCTGCTCATTTCCCTCAGCATCAGTGGATGTAAGTCTATCCAAACCTCTCTGTATTCCTCCTGCTGGTCATTTCTTACAGAGCAATAATATTCCATAACAGTCATATACCATAATTTACCCAACCATTCTCCAATGGATGGGCATCCATTCATCTTCCAGTTTCTAGCCACTACAAAAAGGGCTGCCACAAACATTTTGGCACATATATGTCTCTTTCCGCTCTTTAGTATTTCTTTGGGATATAATCCCAGTAGTAGCGCTGCTGGGTCAAAGGGTATGCACAGTTTGATAACTTTTTGGGCATAATTCCAGATTACTCTCCAGAATGGCCGGATTCTTTCACAACTCCACCAACAATGTATCACTGTCCCAGTTTTCCCACATCCCCTCCAACATTCATCATTATTAGTTCCTGTCATCTTAGCCAATCTGACAGGTGTGTAGCGGTATCTCAGAGTTGTCTTAATTTGCATTTCTCTGATCAATAGTGATTTGGAACACTCTTTCATATGAGTGGAAATAGTTTCAATTTCATCATCTGAAAATTGTCTGTTCATATCCTTTGACCATTTATCCATTGGAGAATGGCTTGATTTCTTATAAATTAGAGTCAATTCTCTGTATATTTTGGAAATGAGGCCTTTATCAGAACCTTTAACTGTAAAAATATTTTCCAAGTTTGTTACTTCTCTTCTAATCTTGTTTGCATTAGTTTTGTTTGTACAAAAGCTTTTAAATTTGATATAATCAAAATTTTCTATTTTGTGATCAATAATGGTCTCTAGTTCTCCTCTGGTCACAAATTCCTTCCTCCTCCATAAGTCTCAGAGGTAAACTATCCTATGTTCCTCTAATGTATTTATGATCTCGTTCTTTATGCCTAAATCATGGACCCATTGTAATCTTATCTTGGTGTATGGTGTTAAGTGTGGGTCCATGCCTAATTTCTGCCATACTAATTTCCAGTTTTCCCAGCAGTTTTTGTCAAATAATGAATTCTTATCTCAAAAGTTGGGATCTTTGGGTTTATCAAACACTAGATTGCTATAATTGTTCACTATTTTGTCCTGTGAACCTAACCTATTCCACTGATCAGCTAGTCTAGTTCTTAGCCAATGACAAATGGTTTTGGTGACTGCTTCTTTATAATATAGTTTTAGATCAGATACAGCTAGGCCACCTTCATTTGATTTTTTTTTTCATTAATTCCCTTGAAATTCTCGACCTTTTGTTCTTCCATATGACTTTTGTTGTTATTTTTTCTAGGTCATTAAAATAGTTTCTTGGGAATCTGATTGGTATAGCACTAAAATAAATAGATTAGTTTAGGGAGTATTGTCATCTTCATTATATTCACTCATCCTATCCAAGAGCACTTAATATTTTTCCAATAATTTAAATTTGACTTTATTTTGGTGGCAAGTGTTTTGTAATTTTGCTCATATAATTCCTGACTTTCCTTTGGTAGATAGATTCCCAAATATTTTGTACTATCAACAGTTATTTTGAATGGAATTTCTCTTTGTATTTCTTGCTGTTGGATTTTGTTGGTGATATATAAAAATGCTGAGGATTTATGTGGATTTATTTTGTATCCTGCAACTTTGCTAAATTTATGAATTATTTCTAATAGCTTTTTAGCAGAATAATTTGGGGTTCTCTAAGTATACCATCATATCATCTGCAAAGAGTGATAGTTTGGTTTCCTCATTACCTACTCTAATTCCTTTAATCTCTTTCTCGACTCTTATTGCCGAGGCTAGTGTTTCTAATACAAGATTGAATAGTAATGGTGATAGTGGGCAACCTTGTTTCACTCCTGATCTTACTGGGAAAGGTTCCAGTTCATCCCCATAACATATGATGTTTACTGATGGTTTTAAATATATGCTGATTATTTTGAGGAATAGTCCATTTATTCCTATACTCTCAAGTGTTTTTAGTAGGAATGGATGTTGGATTTTGTCAAATGCTCTTTCTGCATCTATTGATATAGTCGATTATGCTAATAGTTTTCCTAAGATTGAACCAGCCCTGCATTCCTGGTATAAATCCCACTTGGTCATAATGTATTATCCTGGGGATGATTTTCTGTACTCTTCTTGCTAATATTTTATTTAAGATTTTAGCATCAATATTCATTAGGAAGATTGGTCTATAATTTTTTTTCTCTGTTTTCAACCTACCTGGTTTAGGTGGCAGTACCATGTCTGTGTCATAAGAGGAAGTTGGTAGAATTCTTTCAATCCCTATTTTTTAAATAGCTTATATAGCATTGGAGTCAATTGTTCTTTAAATGTTTGGTAGAATTCACATGTAAATCCATCTGGTCCTGGGAATTTTTTCTTAGGGAGTTGGTTAATAGCGTTCTATTTCTTTTTCTGAAATGGGACTATTTAGACTATTTACTTCTTCCTCTGTGAATCTGGGCAAGCTACATTTTTGAAGGTATTCTTCCATTTCATTTAAGTTATCAAATTATTGCCAAATTTATTGGCATTAATTTATTGCCATAGTTGGGCAATTATCGTTCTAGTTTCCTCTTCATTAGTGGCGAGTTCTCCCTTTTCATTTTTAAGACTAAAAATTTGCTTTTCCTCTTTCCTTTTTTAAATCAGATTTACTAAGGGTTTGTCTATTTTGTTGTTTTTTCATAGAACCAACTCTTAGTTTTATTAATTAATTCGATAGTTTTTTTTTTTACTTTCAATTTTATTAATCTCTCCTTTTATTTTTAGAATTTCAAGTTTTGTGTTTGTCTGGGGGTTTTTAATTTGTTCCTTTTCTAGCATTTTTCGTTGTAAGCCCAATTCGTTGACTTTCTCTTTCTCTATTTTATGCAAGTAAGCCTCTAGAGATATAAAATTTCCCCTTATTACTGCTTTGGCTATATCCCACACATTTTGGTATGATGTGTCATTATTGTCATTTTCTTGGGTGAAGTTATTAATTATGTCTATGATTTGCTGTTTCACCCAATCATTCTTTAGTATGAGATTATTTAGTTTCCAATTATGTTTTGCTCTATTTTCCCCTGGCTTTTTATTGAATGTAATTTTAATTGCATTGTGGTCTGAAAAGGATGCATTTACTATTTCTGCCTTACTGCATTTGATTTTGAGGTTTTTATGTCCTAATATATGGCCAATTTTTGTATAGGTTCCATGAACTGCTGAGAAGAAAGTGTACTCCTTTCTGTCTCCATTTTGTTTTCTTCAAAAATCTATCATATCAAACTTTTCTAGTATTCTATTTACCTCTTTGACTTCTTTCTTATTTATTTTGTGGTTTGATTTATCTAATTCTGAGAGTGCAAAGTTGAGATCTCCCACTATTATAGTTTTGCTGTCTATTTCTTCTTGCAGCTCTCTTAATTTCTCTTTTAAGAATTTAGATGCTGCACCACTTGGTGCATATATGTTTAATATTGATACTGCTTCATTATCTATGCTACCCTTTAGCAAGATATAGTTTCCTTCCTTATCTCTTTTAATTAGATCAATTTTTACTTTTGCTTGATCTGAGATATGGATGGCTACCCTGCTTTTTTGGCTTCACCTGAAGCATAATAGATTCTGCTCCAGCCTTTTACTTTTATTCTGTATGTATCACCCTGTTTCAGGTGTGTTTCCTGTAAACAACATATTGTAGGATTCTGGCTTTTAATCCAGTCTGCTAACTGCTTCCTCTTTATGGGGGAGTTTACCCCATTCACATTTATGGTTAAAATGACTAATTCTATATTGCTTGCCATCCTGTTAACCCATGCTTCTGACTTTCTCCTTTCCTTCCCCCTTACCCTCCTCCCCAGTATTAAACTTGTGAGCACAACTTGCTTTTCACAGCCCTCCCTTTTTAGTATCCCTCCCCCACCTTAGAGTTCCTCCCCCTATTTTACCCCTTTTCCTCACAATTTCTTTATTCCCTTCCCATTAGCTTACTTCTTTCCCTTTTCACTTTTCCCCTCCCACTTTTCAATGAAGTGGAAAGAGTTTCAACATAAATTGAATATGTCTATATTTTTCTCTTTAAGCCAATTCTACTGATAATATGATACACACAATGTTCATCCCCCTCCATCCTTTCTCTCAGATATAATAGGTTACCTTTGCCTCTTCGTGAGATGTAGTACCACCACTTTACCCTTTTTTATGATATAATTTCCTTTCCACCTCTAGTTTCTAGAACAAATTATACATGTGTTCTTTATATATCTTTATATATATATAGTTCTCAACATTTCTTTTTATCTTTTTAGAAATCTCCTGAGTTCTGTATTTGGAGGTCAAACTTTTTGTTTAGATCCAATTTTTTCATCAAGAAGAGATGGAATTCTTTTATTTTGTTGAATGTCCATCTTCTTCCCTGGAAAAAAATGCTCATTTTTGCTAGGTAAGTTATTCTTGGCTGCATACCAAGTTCCTTAGCCTTTTGGAATATCATATTCCAGGTCCTTCGATCCTTTAATGTGGACACTGCTAGATCCTGGGTTATCCTTATTGTGGCTCCTCCATATCTGAATTGATTTTTTTCTAGCAGCTTGCAATATTTTTTCCCTTTGTCTGATGGTTCTTGAACTTGGCCACTATATTTCTTGGCGTTTTGATTTTAAGGTCCCTTTAAGTAGGTGATCAATGAATTTTTTCAGTGTCTATTTTACCCTCTGTTTCTGAAACGTCTGTGCAGTTCACTTTGATAATTTCCTGGAAAATAGTGTCCAGGCTCTTTTTTTCTGCATATTTTTCAGGGAGTCCAATTATTCTCAGATTGTCTCTCCTGGATCTATTTTCCAGGTCTGTTGTCTTCCCAAGAAGGTACTTGGCATTCTTTTCCATTGTTTCATTTTTCTGGTTTTGCTTGACTGATTCTTGGTGTCTCCTGGAGTCATTCACTTCTATTTGTTCAATTCTGATTTTCAATGATGTATTTTCTTCCCTCACTTTTTAAAAATCTTTTTGTAATTGTCCAATTGAGTTTTTAAGTTTTTTTGTTCTATGGAATTTTTTTCCATTTCGCCAATTTTATTTTTTAGAGAGCTGTTTTCTTTTTCCAATTCACTAATTCTGTTTTCCTTAGAGTTGTTTATGTTTTCCAATTCATTAATTTTGTTTTTCAATGATTTGATTTCTTTATCCACTCTGTCTTTAAATGTGTGGGATGACTTCTCCAGACTCTCTTGCCAAGCTTCCCTTTCCTTTTCCCATTTCTCTTCTAGCTCTCTTGTGAGAGCCTTTTTGATTTCCTCTATGAGAGTTTTGTGTATTGAGGAGCAGCTCATATCCCCCTTAGGGGATTCCTCTGGAGACAGTCTGCTTTTAGTCTCCTCAGTGTTTGAAGTCTGCTCTCTATCCATATAGAAGCTGCCAATGGTTAGAGCCCTTTTAAATTTTTTGTTCATTTTGTCAGAGAAGAATCAAAGAAAACAAATTAATAAGGAAAACAAATGGTCTGCTTTTTTTGGGGGATGGGGCTGGATGGTGTTACCAGGCTTCCTCTACAGATTGAGGGAGACAGCAGTGAGGCACTAACAGGACAGTGATGGATGTGCTGTGTCTGCACTCTGAGGCTCTAAGAACACACTGAGTCACTCCGGGTTGGGGTGGTGGTAAGCAGGTCCCAAGAGACGCTAGCTGTTTGGGGTTTTATTCTTCACCTCCGGTATACCTTGTCTTCTGATCCTGGCTTGCTGCCAAGACAGAATATCCACACTGGGGTAAAGGTTGTTCCACAGAAAAGGCAGAGATCGCACCCCCCCCTCTGGTCTTCACAGTGTGAGCTGCCTCGCTCTTGCTACTTGCCCTCAACCTGCATCCCATCTGTTTGTCCCTCCCCTGAGCAAAACCAGACTTTTTCTGGCGAATTTCAAGGGTGTCTTCTGTTGGTAATTATTTGTGGGTTTCTTTTCTGGTCAAGCATTAATTCTGAGGCTTGTCATAAGTAAATTCTGAGAGAAAATGTGGAGCTCAAGCAGCTGTGTGCTTCCTCTCTGCCATCTTGGTCGAAAGTCCTGTGTAATGTTCTTACAAATGTTTCAGAGCCATCTTTTTTTTTTTTTTTTTTTTTTTTTTTTTTTTTTTTTTTTTTTTTAGATTCAGCTTTTTTAAGTGCCAGTATTCTGCTGGAGAGTCTAAATGGCATCAAGTCAGGGGGTCTAACAGTCCCAGGAGAATGCTGATCATTGGTGCCTCGGAGGGGGTGGGGAGGGGGAGGCAGGCCCTCCTGATGCCCCTGGGATACATCACTTGGGATACACGTGACCAGAGTTAGAGGGCTTTCTGAGGCACAGTTCAAGGGCGCTATAAGCCAACACACATGTTGTGTAATACAGTATCGTGGGACAACCTGTGGAATGGGCAGAGAACTAAAAGCTGAGGTCAGGGATGGCCCAGGTTGAGTGTGGGGGCAGGAGGGATGGGAGCTAGGAGTGGCCACATCATAGGATCAGGGACTTCAGCAGGATGTGCCCCGGGTTTAGCTTCTCATTTTATAAGGAAGGACACGGAAAGCCAGGGAGGGAAGGAACAGCCTCAAGTCACGCTTAGGAAATGGCAGAGGCTGCCTTTAAACCCAGTTCTGTTGTGTTGGACAAGGGCCCTGTGTGGCTCGGAAGTAGCTCATTTTATTAGAGTTTGCAAAATGCTTCTCTTATTCCTATGAGGTAAGTGGTCTTCACCCAACTTTACAGAATAGGAAACTGAGGCTGAGAGAGTGACATTAGCTCGGGTCAAATGACTGCTAGGGATCATGGGGAAGCTACGACTGCACCTCCAACATTTGCGTCCACTGAACATTTGCCCCTGAATCTGGGGTCCAGCCGGTGGAGCCCAGCTTGTGGGAGGTATCCTGGGGGAGACCCACAGGAACCCAAATCCAGCAGCCCCCCTGACCACAGGTGACACCCTTCCTGGAGACGGGTGAGAACATCTTGGGGCCAGGTGGCCACCCACAGGACACTGAGGGGGCAGTGATGCCAGACCCACGATGTCTCGAAATGAAAAACAGTGGGAGGGGGTAGCTAGGCGAGGGTGAGGATTCTGGATCCAGAGAAAATAGCCGGAGGCCACCCAGGATGATGGTTCTGTGCTTGGGCTCCTCTCCTGGTGCTCCCCTCTGCTCCTCCCCATGAACTTCACTATTTAATGTGCAGGGGGACCATTAGTCCAGGGTTGGGGGCCGTGGGAGGACCAAGTAGGCAGAAGAGAAGGGACGGCTGAGAGGGCTCCGGCCTTTGGCGGTGAGGAGGGGAAGAGGTCCCTCCCGCACCCTTTGGAGAGCTTGGCTAGCTGATGATTCCCACCACTACAGCCTGAAGCAAGACTTGGCAAGAGGAGACAGGTCTGGGGTGGCGGGAAGGTAGGGAGAGGTGGGGGGGAAGATAGGGAAGGCAAGGGGGGGTGGGGGAGGTAGATCGGGCTGGGGGCAGGTAGGGAAGGGCGGCTTCATCTTTTAAGCATTTCTTTTATCCACTGGCTTCTGACTATTGCTGCAGGCTCTGCACTTGGGAGGGAGGGGGGAGCCCCGCCCTCTTGCAGGGGCCTGCCAGGGTCCCTGCCCCCCCTCTGGGCCCTGGGTGAAGCTCATTAGCTCCAAGGAGAAGCCCTCGGCCTTCCCCTCCCCAAAGCTTGTCACACAATTAGCTGCCATCTACCCGCAAGTTACTGTGTAATTAGGTGTTGGGGGGAGCGGGGTGGGAAGTAGAGGGTGGGTGCTGGGCCAGGCCATTAGTTTGCCCTGCCTGCAGCTCTCTCCTAGGGCCATTAGCAGGCCTGCTGTCACTGGGAAACGTGGGGGTGGGGGGGTGGGAAACTCCTTGGCCAAGGCCACCAAGGCATCTGCATGATAATGTCCACATTGCTGCTCAGTGGGCTGCGCTCCTCCAGAAGGGCAGCTGGTGCTATTGTGTGCCAGAGACCGGGCACCCAGTCCCCCAGCTCCCCAGGCCGAGCCGGACGCTTCCCGAGTCTCCTCAGCCCAGAGGTCTTCGGAGCTCGGCCGACTTATTCCAGTGCTCCGGGGACCAGGCCCTCTCTGGCAGGCTGCAGACCCAAAGCTTGGCTCTCATTTGCCCTTCAGTCTCCCTCTCAGAGGGGATGCCAGGACACGCAAGTGAATTGGATTGAATCAAGGAAGGCTGGCCAAGGTCCCCTGCCTCACTTTCCTCTCTGGAGCCATCAGGGTCCTATGTCCAGAGAGAGAGAGAGCGGGATGCCAGGAGATGGCCTCAGATGCAGTGGGAGGCCTTGGCCTTTTTAAGCAAAGGTCCTCAAGAGATCATATCTGTGGGAGGGGCCTCTTAGGGGCTTTCTGGGATGAATCTTTACTTCAATCCTAACTAGACTTACCAAGAGTCTCCGCTCATCGGCTTCTGTCCTCTTTGGGGACCTTGGGCCAAGCGGCACAGGCCTCCAAGAGCCGGGCTGCTCATTTGAAAAATGAGGGACTTGGCTTAGATGGTCCCGAAAGGCCCCTCCGATGCCACCATCCACCGTCCTTGGTGCTGGAGTTTCTCCCAGCACAGACCAGTTCCATTCTAAGGCCCTTTCTGCGGCCCAAGAGCCTTCCTTTCCATGTTCCTCTCCCCGATCCACTGAGCTGTACTCTGTGATCCCCTCCAAGTTCAGGCAGCCACTTTCCTCTGGGTCTTCCTAGCGGGGACGTTTCCAGGTCCCCGTGAACTCTGACACTCCGGGAACCAGCAGGAAGCTCCGGAGGCCATTCTACTCACCAGGATCCCCCCCCCCCCCCCCCTCACCCTGGCCTACAATCCTGGCCAAACGCAAGTCTCCATGTATCCATGAGCGGTTCTATAGGGGGTCGGTGTTCACTCCAGCACAACAGCGAGGGCTCATGGGACTGGCCTGGGAGCCAGATCTAATCGTCAGAGCATTTACAAACCCACCTTTTCTTTTTGTTTTTTCTCCTCCTCATTCCCAGTACTGCCCTTGGCCAAGTTCCCATCCACTTGACCTGTTTGGCAGTGGCCATTGGGTGTCCCTCCAGGTCCTCCCATCCCCCTGCATGCTCTCTGAAAATGGGATGCCCAGAACAGAACGCATTGCCTTAGATGGGACGGGACCCAGGATCCTTTTGCTACAGCCTAAAAGTGTTCGTTTGGGGAATTGATTTTTTGTGCCCATGTCAAAGACTTTACATTTCCCTTCCCTGTTTCCATGTGTAGGAGCTTGTCTTTGGTTCACATAAGCATGCAAGTCTCTGCCAGTCTGTCTCTGTCTCCCTAGATCTTTGTCTCATCCAGAGCAGGAGTTTTCCTGAGGCTCCCATATTGGCTTCCCATTATTGGGAAAGTTTTACCTCAGTCCTTCTTTCATTGTGGACTCAAGAAGCAAGGGACCCTTGTTCTGTGTTGGAGTGCACCTGTATGGACTGCAGCTTATGCCTTATGGAACTGGGGGCCACACCCAGGGCTTTTAATGGGTGAAGCTGGAAGCTCTCGCCTCGCTACCTTGTGCAGAAGTCATTTTTCCAAACCAGGATGCTCTCTGCCCTCGCTGGTTGCAAGGTGCCCCTTCCTGTAAGAGTCTGCACCTTGATGGCGTGTGCCGGCATGTGCTGGGCCATCACATGGCCTGCTGGGAAGAGGGCTGGAGGCGGTTTCAGACCCAAGTGGCCAAGTTACCCCTGCTTTGGGCTTCTTTTTCTCTTAGAAGTCTTTCAGTGGGAAGGGACCTTTGGAGATCCTGCGTCTAGTCCAGCCTTGTCATTGGCTAAATGAGGTGATTTGTGGAGAGGGGGCGGGGGGGGGTGTGTGTGTGAACCCAGATCTTGGAACAGGGTGAACTCCTGAGGCCTGCAAGTTCCAGCATTTCCCTGGGGAAAGGAGGGCGGGCCTCCCACGAGAGCGCCCCCCTCTCCCTGGCTGCTTCCCCCCCCTCCCATGTCCCAGCCACCTTGTGGCTCCCCGGGAGCCCTCCCCCCCACCGGGCCCTCCCCATCCCCATTCTCCACTGTCCTTACAATCCCTCCCTTCCCTTTGCAGGGCTAGTGACAAGTGTGCCCGGCTTAATTGGTGGGCATGAAAGGCAGCACTGACACTAATTGGCTGCATTTGGCATGCGGGCCCCCAGGCCTCCCCCTTTTCTTCCTCCAAACCCTCCCACCCCCTTTCCAGAACCTTATCAATCTGACCGCGGGGACCCTGGCTTCCCTGGCCCCTGCCAATTAGTCCCGTTCGCCACTTTTTCTTTCCTTGATGGGGCTTAGTTGGGATTTATCACACTCTGGGGGGGGGGGAAGGGAACGGGGGGCCTCTCTTACAGGGGAGAGCTGTCCAGGGAGGATGGAGGGAGGGGCCAACGGACTGGGGGCAGTGTGGCCCAAAGCCACTTACGTTTAGCTCCTCTGGCTGGTGAAAGGGCCAGGGTTCAGGGTGCTCCGGGGAAGCTCTGGGTGTCGGATGAGAACTCTCTCCATGCCTTCCCTTCCTCTCCCTTCCCACCACCTCCCTCTCCCTTCCATCTTTCCCCCTTCCTCCTCCTTCCCTTTGTGAACCTGGAGGAGAGTTGTACAAAGTGGAGGACGGTCTGGCTCCCGCTGTCTGTGCCTGAATTTGGGGCAAGGGGATTGCAGATGAGAGCCAGAAGGGGTCACAGTGTCCCTCCAGTCGAGCCCCCTGTTTTATAGAGGAGGCAGCTGAGGCCCAGAGTGCCTTGCAAAAGGAAGTAACTGTGACTTCAGAAAGAATTACTCTCTGAGCCTCAATTTCCTCGGTTGGGGTGGGAATGATGATTGGACTCCAGGACGGTCTCCAGGGTCCATCTGGAAGTGGCCGGGAGCCCAGATGGGCAGGGCCGGAGTGAGGAGCTGCTGGGGTGAGCCAGGGCACAGAGCCATCCATCCACGTCCTTCTTCACCTCTGCCTGCTTGGGTCCTCGTTGGCGGGGCTGCTGACAGGCGGGCGGGCGGGCCCCCCGGGGCAGAGCAGGGGCCGTCCCATTGGGAGCCCCCTTGTTCCCCCGAGGTTCCCGCTATTTCTCCTTGTGCATATTCTCCGGATAGCGGCCCGTCTCTAGCTGATGAATGAGGGGATTGCGGCTTAGGTCTGGGCCTGAGCGCCTCCCCCTGCTCAGGAGGCCTCTCCTTTCTGCCTCCCTGGGACCCAGGGACGCTGGGGTCCCCATCTCGCTCTCCCCTTCCAGCCTCCTCATGCAGATCTGACCACTTCAGTCAATGCTCCGTGCCCCCCTGTGGACGAGGCCTTTCCTGCTCTGCACCCCATTGCCTGCATTGAATCCAAGAGAGCTTCCTTATGTGGGCGCTCGGAGGCCCAGCAGGCCGTGAGGCCAGGATGGGAGCTGAGCTCTGTGAGCGGGCCCGAGGCAGAGCTGGACTGCCGGCTGACACTTCCTCCAAGAACTGGCAGACAAGTGAATCTGTGAACTCTGGGGTATGGGCCCCTTTCTGGGCAGCCCCCCACTATGGGTAGCCCCCCTTTCCAGGCAGGCCCCATTCTCTGGGCAGCCCACCCTCTCTGAGCAGCCCCTCTCTGTGAATAGCCCCCCCTCTTTGGGCAGCCCCCCTCTGAGCAGTTCCCCCCCTCTTGGCAGCCACCCTTTCTGCTCCCCCCCCCCCCCCGCCCCGCTTTCTCCTCTCATTCTCCAAACTCTTGACCCGAGCTTTGATTCCCTCTCCCCCTTGGAATCCTTTTCTTCCTGGCTTCCTTCCTGGCTTCTTTCTTCCCGCCTGGCTAAGAACCCTTCAGCTGCTCTAATAAGCTGCGGTGTCAAGAGGCCGCCCTCCTTTCCTGGAGCTTTCTTTCACCCACTCCAGCAGGGGTTGGCAGCTTGGCACACTGGGGTTGGAAGACTTCACTCTGGAAGGGACCCTCTAGTGTCGCTCCTTCATTTTACATAAGGGGAAACTGAGGCCCCGGGGGTTAAGTGACTTGCCCAAGATCACACAGCTGGTAAGCTAGGACTAAGCCACTCTCTGGCATGTGTTTTAACCTCCTAGGGAGAAGACAGACGGGCTCTGCCACAGTGACGCCGGAGTGTTAGGTCCATGGCTTCCCGTCTCGAAACTTCAGTCTCCTCATCTGGGAACGCGCCAATGACCCATGTTCTCCATCCTGTTCCCCTCCCCCCAACCCCAGCACTTTGTGGCCCTGAAGGCCTGGGTTCATAGCCTTGCTTGGTATGACTGGGGTGGGGGCGGCGCTTGCCATTGGCTGGAGGGTTGCTTCTAGGCTTAGCAGGAGAGGATGGATGCCGAGTATGGAGGCTCCAATCCTCATTCTGCCTCAGTCTCCCCTTTCCTTCTGTGCCTGACTCATAACGAAAAGGGACTGGCCATTGCCTGGTGGCTGTCTTAGAAAAGGAGGAACAGCTCCTGCAGGAACGTGCTGGATGGTAATGAGAGCCAGGCTTCCAGCACCCAGAGGCCTCCTGTGAGGTGGTATGCCGCCAGCACCTAACCCAGGGCCTGGCCCATAGTAGGCACTTAATAAATGCTTGTTGACCGACTGCCTGACGATTAGGGGCCCAGCCGAGGATGCTGCCCTTCGCCATGGCAACACTGACAGTCGCCATCTTCCAAGCAGAGTGACGTTCCCCACTCCCGCCCCAAGTGGTGACTCTGAAATGTCTTACGGCTGGAGGGCAATCACCAGCCAAATGTCAAGAGCTCTGGAGGGGGAGCATTGCTCGAGACCCCTAGGGAGGCGGGGGAGGGGAGCAGCCTGCAGCACCCAGGGGGCTTCAATCGTGGAGCCTCCGACACTTCTTAAAGTGACTTGTCTTTGCTGTCCTGGCAAACGCAGAGTCTGGGAGAGAGCTCAGAGACCGTGCTAGCCTGCCTCCCTTGTTCTGGCCGAGGAGCCCAGAAGCAGAAAAGGACAGGGAAGGGCCTCATTCAGGGAATGAGGCCCAGAGGCTGCCTGGGGGAGGGGCCTGGCGGACACTTGGAGTAGGAGGAGGCAGGCCTTTGGAGCTCAACATTTCCCCTCAGCAGACCTCAGTTTCCCCAGCTGTAAAACAAGGATATTGGACTATACGAATCCTAAGGGACGTTGCTAAGAAGCCAGGTCTCACATTCCCTGCATCCTGTGCTCTTCAGCTTTCAAAGGAGGCCTGGATCGATGGCTGGGCCAGGCCATTCAACGTGGCCTGCGAACCTTAGAAGGGGAGCCTGGGCTAGGACATACGGCCTGTCCTCCAGCCTCCCTATTGGCCAAGCCCCCTCCCAATGACATACCAGGCAGGCTTCTCTCTCTAAGCCCTCCCCCAGCCTTAGCTCCTCAAGAACCTCCTTCATCCTCCTCCCCTTGGCTAGGGTGGCAGTGGCCCGATCACGGGGGACAAGTCCAGTGAGTAGAGGCACTATTGCAAGTCCCTGCAAAGGGGACCACTGAGGTTCTCCAGTCCAGTGCCCTCCCTTTATAGAGGAGACTGAGATCCAGAGATGGAAAACGCCTCACTTTGGGCCCCTAGAGGCTGAGTGGGGCCTGGACACATGCTAACACCTCAGAGCTCAGAGTGGGGGAAGGGGGCTTTCTGGCTGCCCCTTAAGCCCCTCTTCTCAGAGAACTCCTTCCTGAGTCTGGGCTGGAGGGGGGGCTGGAGCCCAGGCTTTGATGCCCCACGCCGTGCCACCTCTCCCTGCTCAGAGCACTCCCATGAGAGTTCACGGAGGCCCAAGATGGAAATCCAGGGCAATGTGGACGTCTGAGCAGCTTCCCCAAGGGATGGGCAGCTGCGCAGGCAAGGGGGTACGTGGTGCTCACCCCCTCAATCTTTCCCCCATCCCTCAGAAGCTGGAGGTTGGCCACCAGTCTCTCAGAAACTGCCAAGTCCAATGGCCACTCTTTCACCCTCATTCTCCCGACACCCCCTGAAAGGTTTGACACTGTAGCCTTTTGTCATCACCCAGTACCTGCTATTGGGGGGGTCAGTGGAATGAAATAGTCCCAGAGGTAACCAAGAGCCAAGGGGCCACTCAGGCTGGCAGAGGGCCCAGACTTAATGAGCTTCTCCACCACCAGAACCTTTCTGGGCAATGTTTTCATCTCTTCTCCTTGCCTCTCCTTGAATCAATGGGACTCCCCTGCTTAGCCAGCTCTCATTTCTTGCTCTTCTGCTCCCCTGATCTTTGGGATTCACAGTCAATCTGACAGTTTGGGTCCTTGAAGGATTGGAGTAAGCATTAGTACAGAGCCCACTATGTAAATTCTTTTTTTTTCTTTTTTCTTTTTTGGTAGCTTTTTATTTTTCCAAATCCATGCAAATATAGTTTTCAATATTGACCTTTGCAAGACCTTGTGTTCCAAAATTTTCTCCCCCTCCCCTCCTTCCCTACAATATAAGTTAAACATGTGCAATTCTTCTAAACATATTTCTATATTTGTCATGTTGTGCAAGAAAAATCAGATCAAAAGGTGAAAGAAAAAAAAAACAAGAAAAAAAAACAAGTAAACAACAACAACAACAACAACAAAAATAGTGAAAATACTAAGTTGTGCTCCACACTCAATTCCCACAGGCCACTCTCTGGGTACAGATGGCTCTCTTCATCACAAGATCATTGGAACTGGCTTGGATCATCTCATTGTTGAGAAGAACCATCAGAATTGATCATCCAATAGTCTTCTTGTTGCCGTGTACGATGATCTCCTGATTCTGGTCACTTCACTCAGCATCAGTTCCTGTCAGTCTCTCCAGGCCTCTCTGAAATCCTCTGGCTGATCATTTCTTTATAGGACAATAATATTCCAATTTCTTCAGCCATTCTGATGGACACCCACATAGTTTCCAGTTTCTGGCCACTACAAAGAGGGCTGCCACAAACATTGTTGCACATGGAGGTCCCTTTCCCTTCTTTAAAATCTTTTTGGAATACAGACACTGCTGGGTCATAGGGTATGCACACTGTGATAGCTCTCTGCCCATCGTTCCTGATTGCTCGCCAGAATGGTTTGGATCAGTTCACAACTCCACCAACATCACTTTCCCCACATCCCCTGCAACATTTATTATTCTATTTTCCTGTCATCTTTTTTTTTAATGTTATTTTATAATTATAACTTTTTTTTGACAGTACATATGCATGGGTAATTTTTTACAACATTGTCCCTTGCACTTACTTCTGTTCAGATTTTTTCCCTTCCTCCCCCAACTCCCTCCCCCAGATGGCAGGCAGTCTTATACATGTTAAATATATTATATATATTCTAGATACAATATATGTGTGTAGAACTGAATTTCTTGTTGCACAGGAAGAATTGGATTCAGAAGGTAAAAATAACAGTTTACACTCATTTCCCAGTGTCCCTTTTCTGGGTGTAGCTGATTCTGTCCATCATTGATCCATTGGAATTGGATTAGCTCTTCTCTATGTTGAAGATATCCACTTCCATCAGAATACATCCTCGTCCAGTATCATTGTTGAAGTGTATAATGATCTTCTGGTTCTGCTCGTTTCACTCAGCATTTTCCTGTCATCTTAAGCCAGTCTGAGAGGTGTGGAGTGGTACCTCAGAGTTGTCTTAATTTGTATTTCTTTGAACCATAGTGATTTGGAGCATTTTTATATGACTGTAGATGGCTTTAATTTCTTCATTTGAAAACTCATATCATCTAACCTTTTATCAATTGAGGAATGATTTGTATTCTTATAAATTTGACTCACTTCTGCACGTATTTGAGAAATATCAGAAACAACCGTTATAAAGATTGCTTCCCAGCTTTCGGTTTCCTTTCTAATCTAGGTTGCATTGACTTTATTTGTGCAAAAATGTTTTCATTGAATGTAATCGAAATTATAATGTTCTCTGTCTCCTGTTTGGTCACAAATCCTTCCCTTCTCCATAGATCAGACAGGTAAACTATTCCTTGCTCTCCTGATTTGCTTATGGTATCATCCTTTATGCTTAAACCATGTCCCCATTTGACTCTTATCTTCATATAAGGTACGAGATGTTGGTCTACACCTAGTTTCTGCCGTACTATTTTCCCGTTTTCCCAGCAATTTTTGTCGGTGAGTTCTTATCGCAGAAGTTGGAGTCTTCGGGTTTATTAAACACTACTGTGTCTTGTGAACCGAACCGACCTACTCCTCTGATCCACTATTCTATTTCTTAACCAGTACCAAATGGTTTTGAAGACTGCTGCTTTATAATATGGCTTTAGACCTGGTACAAGGTTGAGGGCTGGGGGGCTATGAATGGCGGCTGGGCTGGGAATTGAAGGCTAGAGGACCAGTTACCGTGAACCTGGTCAGCTCTAGAGAGGAGAATGGGGAAGGAAGAAATTGAGGGGTGAGGGGTGAGAAGAGCACAATGAGGCTGAAGGAGACGTGTGAGGGGGCTTGAAATGGGGGGTAGATGGGAGGCCTGGGATTTATGTTGGAATAGAAAGGGGAGCTTAGAGTTCCAATTTCTGGAGCCATGTGGAACTGCTGAGAACCAAGTTTTGATTGGCCCTTTGGGTGGTAAAGGGAGAGTGACTCTGGAAGTCCTGAGAGCCGAGGAAGTTGATGGTCTCAGGGCCCGGGAGTTTTGAGGGAACATGTCCCTAGTATGAGGGCAAGAGCTGGGCTCGAGAGAGGGATTGGGAGGCGGTCACCAAACCCCTTGAGATCTAGAAGTCTACGGGTGATGGCAACAAATGTCCGGACTGAGGAGAGATGGGGAACTGGACTGAGCCCCAAAGGAGAAGAGGCTGCTGAGAGGTGGAGGCAAAAAGGTTGCCCTGCAGCGGGATCCAGGGGACCCTGAGGGCTGGGGCGCCCCAAGTGCTCGGGATCCTGGGGTCCCTGGAGCCTTGGGTGGCTTAATTCCAGAATACCAAGGCCCACTGTGGTCTTGGAGGAGAGGATGGCTTATTCATCCATTGGTCCCTCTGTCCATCCCCCAACTCCGGGGAACAAAGGATAGAACAAGAGTGGGGTTGCCCTCATAGTGGCTCCTCTTAGAGCTGCTCAGCAGCAGCCAGCAAAGGGAAGCCCTGGTGCGCAGGATGCTCACAGCTGTTTCCAATTTGCAGATAATGGAATCCCAGCCAGTCCCAGCCTGGGCTCGCTCCGGCCCGGCTTGAAGGCTTGCCCAGGAATGCCGTTCAAAATGGTTCTCTTCCACTAGCGAGGGCCCAGACCGCCAAGATTTCTTGGAAGCCATGGGCTGGGCTGGGGGTGGGTGGAGAAGGGCAGGAGGGAACGGGGGAGAAGGGCCATCACCCACCTGAATGAGTGGCTCAGCTCTTACCGCCTGGGGCCTGAGACTTGGGATGTGGCCTCCTGCAGGGCCTCCGGCCTCACAGGGAATGGAAGCCCACTTTGTGGGTAACCCCTGTGGAGATGTTTCCTGGCTTCTAGTGGGTAAGTACCAGAGCTGGGCCGGTGCTGGGTTCTTAGGTGCCGGGAAGGGCTTCAGGAAGCGTTGGGTCTACCTCTCTTTGTTTGCCCCGGGAGAAAAGAGAGGTCCAAGGGTGAGCCGACTGGCCCGAGAGCCTCTAGATGCTGTGCAGCAAAGCAGCCCTTGTAGAAGCAGGGTTGCTTCCATGGCTTCCTCTGGAAAGTGAGGAGTCCATGACCTTGGAGGACCCCAGTAGCTTTAGAGCTCAGAAAGGACTGTGCGTGCACGGTTCCTGCATTATCAGGACCACGGGATTG